>NC_056729.1:301865630-302093130 GCF_019279795.1 Protopterus annectens
TAATGCAATACCTACTATTCTGTCAACTTTCTAAGTTTGTAAGAGCAGTATTTAAACATTGTCTCTATTTTTGGGCCTTGATTTGTCCCACTTTTATTTATTTATTTATTGACATTTGTTAACCGGGTTTGTCCTACTGGGCTTGTGGCCCATTTTCAGTGGAGACCCGAGGAGAAAAGCTCCAGTAGTACATTTTAAACAAGCACAATTTTAAACAATATTGATACAACAGCAGTTATAGCAAAAATATTCACATATGTTGGGTTACATGCATAAAGTTAAAGTTGCATTAAAAAGAAGCTAAGTAACAATTTTACATTGATATAGTTCAATAGGTCAACAATAACATTTTTTTGTTTGTATAAAATTATGCAAATGCATAGTAAACACATTGGAGAGAGAGGTGTAATGAGGTACTAAGTATGGTCCTATTGAGCATACATAAAGGGAAGGAGGACTAGGCAGGGTCATGGCAAGGGAAGGGAAGGTTCTGGAATTGAGAAAATAAGCTTTTAGTTCATTTTTAAAGTGTGAGGTGTGGGAGATTGAACGTATGTCAAGGGGAAGTTTGTTCCAAGCATTGGCAAGGGAGTGTTTGTAGAGTAGTTTGCCTACTGACCTGTTTGGGTTGTAGATATCAAGTAATTGTTGCTTAGAAGTACGGAGGGTCCGAGATGGGATGTAGCTGGAGACTAAGGAAGATAGAGATGGACAGAAGGAGGGTTTATAAAAAATAGAGTGTAGCATATGAAACTGATAAGATAGTAGAAATTGGGGAAGTTCAAGCCATTGAAGAGAGTTTAAAGAAATGCAGTGGTGTGAGTTGCATGGGGAGTTAGTAATGAATCTGGCTATTTTATGGTAAGTCTGTTGGAGTTTGTCTAGAGTGGAGGCCTGGATATTGGTAAGAACTGGGGTGGTGTATAAGAGAGAGGGTAAAGGAGTGCCTGGTCCAGGGTAAGTCTAGATTCAGGGGTTAGTTTGTTCCGATATAGCAGACCTAGTTTCTGTTTTTTTTTTTTTATACATTGGAGTATGTGTAGGTTGAACTTTAGTTCGTCATCGATAATGACCCCTAGGAGTTTTGTGTGGGTGTCAGGTTGGATAGTTGGATTGTTAGAAGATGTAATAAAAAGGAGGTTTTGTGATGAGAAAGAGAACAGGGAAGGAAAAGTAGGAGTTTGGTCTTTTTGGGATTTAGGATCAATAGGTTGTGAGAGAGCCATTGTTCAGTGGATGGTAGGGCCTGTTGGGTCAGGGAGTGTAGTTCAGGAATGTTATTTGAGATGGATATAAGTGTGGAGTCGTCATCATACTGAATAATGGAGGATTCTTTGCATGAGGTGTAAAGATCATTGGTGAAGATGTTAAACAAAAGGGGTCCCAAGATGGAGCCTTGGGGAACACCAGTGGAGATGGGAAGGAAAGGTGAGGAGGATGAGAGCCATTTGACAGATTGTTCCCTGCCAGATAGGTAACTATTAAACCAGGCAAGTGCGGAGGGGGATAGGTGGAGATTTGCGAGTTTGGATAGTAGTAGAGGATGAGAGACAGTATCACAGGCTTTGGAGAGATCTAGGAAGAGACAGGAAATGAGTTTATTGTTGTCTAAGGCCTCTGCAATGATATGAGTGAAGGAGAGGAGGGCAGTGGTGATGCTGTGGTGAGGACGAAATCCATGTTGGGTAGGGGTAAGTAAGTGGTGTGTGAGGAGGTGATTGAGAAGCTGTGAGTGAATACATTTTTATAACATCTTGGAGAGGGGGGACAGAATGGCAATGGGTCAGTAGTTTGAGGGCTCAGTGGAGTTTCCACCTTTATGAAGAGGGCTAGTGAAAAAAAGATTTCCAAAGGGTGGGGACAGTTGATTCTAGAATAGATGGATTAATTAGTATAGATATAGGATAGGCAATTGAGTCAGCAGCAAGTTTGAGGAATGCAGGAGACAGATTGTCAGTGGAAGGAGAGCAAGGTTTTAGCTTGAATAGTAGAGATTTGATGTAAGTAATGGGAACTGGCTCAAAAGAAAACAAAGTTGTGTTAGGACTTGGAGGGTTGGGTGTCGAAGTTGAGTTTGGCTTAGAGGTTACCAGATTTTGGATGGAAGAGATAAAGTGTTTATTCAGGAGGGTAGCTGTTTCCTGAGAGGAAGAGTTAGGGTATGGGGAGGGATTAGAGGGCTTTCCAGGATAGAGGATGTTGTTGAGAGTTGACCAAAATTTTCGAGGATTGGATTTGTTGTTAAGTTGAACAGAGCTATAGTATAACTTTTTTTCATTAGTTGTATGTTTTTTTGCAAGGTTCCTCAGTTGCCTGTATTTATGAAGAAAAGGTGGTTGTTTAGTTTTAGTCCAGGTTTTCCAAGCATGATCTCTTTGTTTCATAAGGGACCTAGTCTCCTTGGAGAGCCAGGGAGCATTATTTGATTTTACTCTGATCTTCCTAGAGGGAGCTAAGGAGTTTAGAGTATTCATGAAGATGCTATTGAAAGTGCTTACAGCATCATTTAGGGGAAGGTGTTTTAGGATGGACCAATCTATGTTGTGGAGAATGGAGTTTAATTGGGATGAATTGAAAGTTGATAGTTTTCGACAGTCTTTGATAAGGTGGGGTTTAGGAATATTTATTTATTTTATTTTTATTTTACATTTGTTAACCGGGCTAGTCTAGCTGGATATATTTCCATTTTCAGTAGAGGCTCGGGGAGAAAAGCTCCAACAAGATAGAAAAAATTAAAACATCGTTACATGGTAAATGAAAGGATTAATAAAAAAAATACAAGAAGTAATTATTACATACTAAAGATATTTACACTTGAAAAAGCAACAGTAAAAATATTTACACTTGAAAAAGCAACAATAAAAATGTAGCACAGTAAGATTCATCGGGAATTTTTCCCATCAAGTAGAAAGATTTCAGCAGTATGTTGATTAGAGTTTAAACAGTACCAGCCTTGCTTACATGAATATGCATTAAAATATTTGGAAGTTTGTTTGTAAGAGGAAGAAACAGTGGTGGAAGAGGGTGGTTAGTTAGGGTTACTACAAGGGCATAACCAGTGCGTTTTGAGGTGTTTTTTGAGTTTTTGTTTAAAGAGAGGCAAGGATGTGATTAGAGTTAGTTCAATGGGTAGCAGGTTCCATTTTCTTCCCGCTGCGTTAGTAAACAGAGAGTCACCAGCCATGTTGTTAGACTTGGTTATGCTAGTGAGGAGTTTGCTAGAAGAACGTAGGGGAATTCAGATTTTTATAGGGGATTAAGAGATTGAAGAGTATAGGGGTGGAGTTGGGTTGGTAAAATATCTTGTGGGCAATCATGAGTTGGGAGATTATCAGATAGTTTTGGAATTCAAGCCAGTCTAGTTGCCAAAGATTCAGACAGTGGTGGGTTCTATAGGGATTACCAGTGGCGAATCTGGCGATGTTATTGTAGGAAGTTGCTAGTTTGTTAAGGTTATTTTTCTTTAGGTTGGTATAAATAGGTGAGGCATACAGAAGAGTAGAGATTAGATGGGAGAGAGCAATCTTGGTTCTGGCTGCTGGGGTTAGGAACTGTTTTATTCTATATAAGGAGCCTATTTTTCTGTTGACTGTTTTAATGGTGTTATTTATATGGTAATCAAATGTAAGGTTATTGTCAATGGTTATTCCTAACAGTTTAGTGGTAGAGACAGGAAATATAATAGTGCCATTATTTGAAGAGACTGAGAAATCTATGGGGGAGGACTTGGTAGTGGGGGTAAAGAGAAGGAGTTTTGTTTTTTTTGGCATTAAGAAGGAGGCAGCATTTTGTAAACCATGTTTCTACAATGTTAAAAACATTTTGAGTAAGAGAATATAGTTCTGATGGAGAGTATGCTGAGCATATTACCGTAGAATCATCTGCATATTGAATGCAGGTGGCTTGATGTATTACTACATGGAGGTCATTGATAAAGAGAAAAGAAGTGGTCCAAGAATAGAGCCCTGAGGGACTCCAATGGTGACTGGCAGAAAGGATGAAATTTGATTTTCCCAGAGAACTGCCTGTTGCTTGTTGCTGAGGTAGGATCTGAACCATTTAACAGCCTGTAAATATGGGAGTAGTGTCTTAAGATGGTGGTAGGGAGATGATCACTGATGGAGTAATGTAAGGCGGTGGGACTGTGGTATTGCTGGGGGAAATTGGTAAGGATCCAGTCTATGATGGAGCCGGAAGTGGAATTTTTATGGAAGTGAGTGGGAGATGTTATAAGTTGGTGGAAGCCGTGTAGGTGGATACTGAGTTGGGGGAGTCAGTTGTGAGTTTGGACCAATCAATGTTGACATCACCAAGGATAAGTGCCTCATATCGTATGTTGTGGGAGAACCAGGATAGGATGTTTTCAAGAATGGGCAGATTGTTACCAGGAGGAAGGTAGATAGAGGCAATTGCAAATTTTTTGTGGGGATTCAGATGGCAGTTAAGGATGATGATTTCAGCTGGGAGGAAGTCAGGAATTGGGGAAGGGTATGGTGAGAGGTTAAGGTTGTTTGAGTAGAGGATGTCCACGCCACCCCTTTTTTTACAGGTCTATCAGATCAGAAGATATTATAACCTGGTGGGAGTATTTCACAATGTGAGATTTGTGGCTTGAGCCAGGTTTCAGATAGGGAGAGGATGTGAGGGGTATTGAGAGCTATATTTATGGCTTTGTCCAGATTTCTTGCTCTGAGGTTGAGAGGTATGACAAATGTGTCAAGGCCATCACCATCAGCCAGAGACATTTCAAATTGTGACATACTTGTACCCTACTCCCTCATGCAGTGACTCTGGATCTGTCCAAGCAAGGCAAGGAGCAGTCATGCAGTGTAAGTGTGCAGAGTATCCCCCATCCAAGGTAGACACAAGTACTACAGTGGCTTTTTATCTGTCCTTGATTTTGCAGAATGTTCTGGTTTTCTGTCATATTTTGATACTGTTGATTTATGCTTATTATTATTCTTCAGAAAATGCATGTGTTGCACTGCCTGTTGCTCTGTGTTTAAGTAGCAAGGCTTTAATGACCATCAGTTAAGCTTCTCTGAGATGAATCAAGTAAGCTTTAATAAGCATATTGTTAAAGGATTACCAACGTTGAAAGCCTTTTTGTTGTTGCCATGCAGAGAATATTTATATAACTAGAAAATGTATAAGACTTGGGTAATGAAATGCATATGACAGTATTTGTAGTAAAGTATAGCACTACAGTATTTTCAGAAGCTCACTATATTTGTTGGAGACTTGCAGTCATCTTTGCAGGCTTTACCTGTAAATTAAACAGAATGCCAAGCTATCATGTGTGATCCATAACCTGAGCAGTAATCCTTTAAGCAATTGATCTTGAGCTTGTTTGTTGTTTGCTGTTCATTTTTCACTTTGATCATGTTTACCCCATGAAACAAGTAGATAGGTGTTGTCAGGCAGCAGGTCTTTTTGGATAAGAAACATTTTTACAAGTGGGGGTATTACAGAGATTGCTACTTTCAGCATGTTATTTGGTACTTTTATAAAGCTGAATATAAATTATAATTAGAACTGCAGTGCAAGGAGAAGTGGTTTAAGTTGAGTGCTGCTTTCTTTTTATACTTTATTTTGACTGGCATTCCAGTAATGTATTTAAAAAATAATTACTTTTTTCATGCCTCACAACCTTTTTGCTTCCATCTAGATATTAAGTAAGCTGTCATGTAGTCAATGCATTGAAAATTTCTTTCTTCTACACTTCATTTTGTCTTGATTGGACTTTCATAATGACGGTCTGGCACCCAGGGCAGCATATTTAATTAAAGTTCCAGTTTTTGTGGTTTTAAGCATAGCCCCACCCTTTTCTAGTTGGCCACACCCATCCTATTGGCCTCACCCATTCATCTGTCTCCTGCAGCCCCCCCTTTGATTTGAAGTCACCAGCCACCACTGATAAGTACTCTCATGGTTCAAAAACTACCTCTCCAAAAAACTCTCTGGGTCATCTTGGGAACAAATTCCTTGCTCACTGGAACTTACAAAGCTGAGGATTTACATAGTTCAGTCCCTGATACTCTACATTTTTTAAACACCTTTAACTTTTACTATATTCTTACATGGTAGATAATGACATAGGTTTATATAATACAATATAATAAGAAAAATAAAATCATAGCAAACATTTTTCATTTTCATATATTATGCATGTTTCCTTTTAACAATTATCATTTATTCCCAACATTACATAAATTGCTAAATTCATGACCTCCCTTAAACCTCACTTCTCCTCCTGAATATTATTCTGCATGCATTGTTCCCACAAATTCTATTTATTTCTATGTTGTTTGCTCCTTCCCTTTTCTAAAAACCCTACCTCCTGGTAATTTAGCTCCTT
The DNA here is from genome assembly GCF_019279795.1 of Protopterus annectens. NCBI lineage: Eukaryota > Metazoa > Chordata > Ceratodontiformes > Protopteridae > Protopterus > Protopterus annectens. The sequence goes on from NC_056729.1 coordinate 301,871,989, forward strand.
TACAATTTTCAGTACTTCAGTTACACTTTTTCCATTTTCTAGTAGTTGCTTTTATAGAGACCAACAACGTTAAACTTTGGGCAATTTAGATCATATATCCTAGGTCAAAAGAATAATTTTCTTTGTTACAACCATTTGCTCCCCCAGCATTTCCGGCAAAGTACCCTGCAGAGAATTTTTAAAAATTGCGAACTCGTTACATTATCAAAAACCTTCTTCCCTATTACCTCTTCCTGTCCAATCATTCCTCCAGCATTTGCTATTTTCCCAAGGAAGAATTTTCTGAAGTCTGCTTGGGGTATAAAAATCCCTATACAGATACTTACAAGCGGAACCATTAAACCTTCTGGACCTTCTTGCATCTTTGGGAGCCATACAGTTATTCTCCCACCATTCCACTATTAATTGCCTTTTCAAGACTGTATTCCCAATCATTAATAACCTCATCTGACTGATTCTTATAGTTGCCATATAATATTTCACGTCCTACAAATTATCCCTTTTTAACAACTTTTTTTTCCTTTTTAAACATCTTTATTAAATAACAATGTACACAATGACATAGGTGCACATACATTAATAGAAAATAAAATAAAAAAAAAACATAGTGACATTTTCATTATGTTCATGCAGTATACATATGTTTTCTTTTTAAGAATTTCACTCATGCTGACATTACATAAATTGCTCATTCCTGCCTTCCCATAAACCTCAGTCCTCCTCCTGAACATTATTCTGCTTGTATTGTTCCCACAAATTCTACTTATTTATATACAATTTGCTCCTTGCAGTTCATTTATCTCCTTTGCTACATCCAGTGGTTCAGTTACAGTTGGTTTAGGGTTTGATTTCCATTTTCTAGTAATTGCCTTTTTTTGGTAAACAGCATCATTAGATTAAATAAGACTTACAACGTCTGAGGAAATTCAGATCCTATATCACAACTTAAAATATCCATTTCCTTAGAACCATTTGCTTCCCCAACTTTTTGGACTAAGCACTCTGTAAGGATTTTATTTAATTTGCCATCTCACTACATTCTCAAAAGACTTGTTCTCAATTACCTCTCTGTTCCATCACATCTCTAACATTTGCATCTACAAGAGGAAAAAATATCTTAAGTCTGCTTGGGGTATAAAATACCCATGCAAACACTTCCAGGCAAATATCTTAAATTTTCTGGACTTTGTTGCATACTTGAGCGCCATACAGATGCCTCCAATTGTCTCTCTCTTTGTAAACTACCTTTCCAGTCTCCCTTCCCAATCTCTTGTAAGATAATCTGATTGATTCTTACAGTTATCATGTAGTATGCTCTATTAATTATCCATTTTAACAGAAATGCCTATTCCAGACTCAGTTAATCCGGAGCAGGTCTTTCACTTAGCACTTCCATATCCCTTTCTCTTTGCTTATATACTCTTGTCAGTTCCTTCTAGGGAAGTCTCTGACTTAAAATCCAAACTTCTGCTTAGATTCACCTGACTTATTTACCTTTCCCTCTCTAGTTATTTACTACTAATGCATCAGTTTATTTGCTATTTTTCTAGTGACTTCCAGTTCCAGTTTGTCTATTTTCTATAACCCTACTTGCAGTCATTCCTATTGGTAAAATCTCTTTCTCTATTTCTATGTTGGTTTAGTTTTTGGAATAAGTTCTGAATATAATGCAATATATGGCCGTTGTAATTTTCCTAAAATGCCTGAATCCAAAATCTGACTGTCTCCTTACTTTTTGAGCCTCCTTTTTCTCTCCTTTCCACATCAATGTGCTTGTATTTTGTATATGAGCCTCAGCTGTGTAGCTCTAAAGTATCCCTTCAAATTAGGCAATTCTAAACCACCTTACTCTATGGGGAGACTCAACTTTTCCCACTTAGCTCTGGCCCTCTTGTCCTCCCAAATAAATTCTTTCACCTCTTTATTAATTATGATCTGCAACTTCTCTGGTTGATGAAAATATGCCCAACAGGTACATAAAAATAAAGGGACTAAAAACATTTTATTGCTTGTATCTTACTATCCATATCCATAATCAAGAGCTTCCCGCTTCTTGATTCTTTTATTATCTTTTGTTTAGTTTCTTCCCTAGAATCCTTTATAATCCATACACCCAAGTACTTCATCTGATCATGGCTAAACCAATACTTTTGAGGACACATAGTTTACTACCATAGCTTTTGCCTATCTTCATGTATTTTATACCACAACAAGCCTCAAATCTGTGTCAAAATGTTCCATAATAAAAAAAGTCTTTTTCTAGATTTATCTAGTACAAAAAATATAATCTGCAAATAAATATAAATTTTCTTGATTACCATGCTAGTTATATCCTTCAATTCTTGGGCTCCCTGTTTTATTTGGCAGTGGCTCTAAATTTAAATACAACAAAAAGGGAAAAAAGGATACCCCTGCCCTGTCCCTCTGTTCAAACAGAGTTTACTGGAGAGGGACCCTCCTACCTTAATTCTTGGATCTAGCCCTTCATGTGTCCTCCTCCTTAAACCCACTATTCTATCGGGGAATTCTTATTCTCCTATTGTCCTTCTCATAAAATCACATTCTATTGAATGCTTTCTCTGCATCAAAACCCACCAACAATAGCAGCATTTTCTTTCATTCTGCTTTCCTCTGATCATTATTTTTCTACTAACATTGTCAAATGTTTGCCACCCCTCCACAAAAACACACTGATCCGTATATATCAATCTTGGCAACACCATTGCCATTGTCTTAGCTAGTATAGACATTAACACTTTATAATCATAATTTAAAATTGAAACGCATCTGTATGAATCTGGGTCTGAAGGTCTTTACTCTTTTTGGCTAATAATTACATTTTTCTTGACCAAGTTTCTCAGTTTAATCAATATGGCAATGCAACTAAATAATCCATCACAGAGTCTTTCCTTGTACAGCAAATGCCTCTTAACTACCTTGAAAATCAACAATACAGCTAGGGTGGGATGAAAAGGACAGCTGCCTCAGGTGCAAAATGTTAAGTGGCACAACTGTAAGATGTCTATAAATATTCAGTGCATCAATAATAGGGCTCTACTAGGTTTGGGGAGTGAGGCTTTTGATAGGGAGTATCAAGTGTGGAACCACACAGCTGTCATTCTTGTCATGGCAGGCCATCTACCCTAGCTGTGGCAGTGGATTGTACAATAAAATTAGGTAATCACTACCATCCCCTGCATTAACCTGTGATAACTTTTGAAGCTGCACAGGTATTCTATTTTCCCCATACCCTTCCACAGGAGATCAAATCCCTCCTCAGCTAGCCCTTTCAGCAGTCCAAGCCCACTCGCAAATCCAGTTATCAGCAGTAAAGATTGACACCATGCCTCTGAACCATTAGGCTGGAAGTACCTCAGAGCAGTTATCACATACCTTAGGCCTGCCTGACTTATCTAAAAGGCAAAATGAGAATTTAATTTAAAATTTTTTTTATGGCAGGAAATTTCTGAGTAACAGATACAAAACTGGAAAGAACAACATCAAAATAACTGTGTTTCCCTTTACCAAGCACACATAAATCTGCATTACACACTGGCATTACAGCCTCAGAAAAACATTGCAAATACTGCCTTCTAAAACATTCTGATCACTTCCTAGACAAAACAGATACTTATCTCACTTGCCTAATGAAGTAATATTCTATTCCACAGTCATAACTTCTAGCTGAATGAATGAAAAGCATACAGTTGCAAAAAAGAAGTAGACTAAATGAACATCAGCTGACAAATGGAGAGGGAGGGGTTGCATTAATCTGAATCAGCTGAAAAAACTAACATGGATATTCTCACATCCATGTAGACTAAGCATACATGCTAGTAGAGAACTCTTATGATGACCTGCATGGTAACAGTTTTACACACACACACACACACACACACACACACACACACACACACACACACACACATATATATATATATAGGGGTCCACTATGTAACCCCGAAATACTGAAATCCCAAATTTCAGTACTTCGAAATTACATAGCCGAAAACACAAAATTCCGAAACCCGCAGAAGCATGAAATTCTAAATCGAAAAGCACGGAGATGTTGAATTTCCGCTTCCGCTGGTGCGGTGTGTGGATGGATGGGTGGAAGGTTAGGTAAGTATATATGTGCAAGTGTGTTGGTTAGTGGCTTTAGTGTGCATAAGTGTGTGTTGTGACTGTGATGTGTGTGTGTGAGGGACTGTAAAATGTGTGGGAATGAGTTTCCTTTGTGTGTCTGTGCGATCTCAGAGTTAGAATATATAAGTGGGGGTTGGGGGTGAAGCCCCCCACATGGGGGGTACAGGGTGGTTTGCCCCCCTGCTTATCTGTAGTGTAGTATTATTTATTTGATTGTGGGGGGGGAGTTGTGTGTATGTGTGTACTGTATATGTAGAGTATGTTCAGGATTTTGAATTTCGTGGTTATAGGGTTTCGGAAATGTGCATTGCAGTTGGGTTTTCGGCTATGTAATTTCGAAATACTGAAATTTGGGATTTCAGTATTTCGGCATTACATAATGGACCCAGATATAGACAGAGAGAGTTATATTGTTCAGTGCTCTGTGCTACACTGCATTCACTGTTGTTATCTATGTTTGCCTATGCTGATTTATAATATGCATGCTAGGCTACATAAGTTATTAATGACTTGATATGTAATATTTATGCTATTTTTCTTCGTATCCTCCCTGATTTGCATTACTTATAGATTGATGGGTAGATACAACTATACAAACAGTCATAAAGACCATACAGAAGCCTAAACAAATAAGTCAATGTAACCTGCCACTTAGCTCACTGCCCTTCCAAGGAGGACCACACAAACAAATTTCTGTGACTAAGATGCCTATTACTGAAACTTTCCTTCCGATCCTCCTATTTAAAAAAGGCACAAGACCAGTGGGATTTCCCAGTCAACAAACAGGAAACGTGACAGGTTAATGGTGGGGAATGTATTTAAAGCGGATAAACTTGACTACATTGTTATGAACACTACAGTGCAATCACAGAGTGCTTTGCTTTCTGGCACAATGGAGAAAGGGAACAAGGGTAATTTTTACTTATCAGCTGCACAATGTAACAACAAGCAGTAACTTGGGCTTGACTTGTGTTTTTTCACTTGTAGAGTCATGCCAGACTTCAAATTTTCCTTGAAGTTAAAAAAATAATTCTTGGCTTGACTTAAACTAAACAAACACATAAGGTGAAACTCACAATGCCTGTCTGAAATTGTTACAATACTTTCAGTTTCAGATAGAGATAATTAATTTCCAAAAAAGCAATGTCAGCTTTATTCAGGTCAACCTGTTTTTAAATGCAAGACTGAAAACGTGAAATATATAATCTTTTAAATTATTCAGACTTTTGCTTCTTATGCTTCCACAAACTGCCCCTTTCAATTATTCACATACCCCAGTCTGAACAACTAATTCTTTCCAGAACTGCTTGTTGTAAGTGTCTCTCTCTCTCTCTCTCTCTTGTTAGACCGAGGTTATCAGGTATATTAAAATTTTCTTGCTTTTAAGAAGTCCTGCCTAGCTGATACTGTGTCATGGAAACCCATGGCACTATCTGTCACAGCTGTCCTTTTCCCTATGCTACAAAAGAAAAACACCAAGCCTCATGCAAGAGGTGCAATTTCCTGGATACTAAATAGCAGTAATTGAGACTACCAGTTTCCCACTTCTTTAGTAAATCTAGCATGTACCACTATTACTGAAATATGGGACTACTTGCACAGTCCAATATAATAACATGTTAGGTGCAGGAAATTTCTATCCCTGTGAGTTAATTGAGTTTAGTCTGCAAACGGATTGTTTGGATTGGTTTCGGGTGCCTTCTGAGCCTATGTCCTCCCTGTGATTGCAAGTGTTTTTCTTGGGTCTTCAGATTCCACATACATCCTCAGAAACATGTCAATAAGTGATTGGTGAGGCTGTAGATTGTTCACAGATGTCATCACAGTTTGTTTGTGTGTGTACACTCTTTAATGGACTACTGCATTCAGAATTGGTTCACTACTGACTGCTGGGAATGGATCCAGCTCCTCAGGGACCCTGAATAGCATAAAATAGCTTTGGAAGATGACTGACTGATTTGCAAAGTCTGTGGTACTGCTGAAATTACATTACTGCAAGTCTCTGATGAACAGGCTTTCAAGATTTTTTTAATTGAAAATATTTTTATGGAACTTCAAATCATAATGTAATATAATCACTCTTTTCCACTGTCTCTCTAACCTCAGCACACTGCATGCCTACAGATTACGGTTCCACAAATTTATTTTACTTATTTTATATTTATTCTTTTGTTGAGTGGGTAAGTCACACTAGGCTAATGACCTCTGTCCAGTGGAGACCCAAGGTGGTATTTATAGTACTAGGGAAAATTTGGCCAGTGCATATGGGAACCTCCCCTACTCTTGGTAGTCAGGGGAAGGCTTTGTGTGTTACACATCATGACTTCCTGTTTCCTATCCAGACATGGAGGTAGCCAGGAGGAAAAGGGAGAAAACATGGCTGATTCAGCTTTTGCTGAAAATGGAGTGAAAGTTGCTGAAAATGTAGTTGAAATGGTAGATTCGCTACCAGAATTTTTTTTCTGATGATGTGGTGCAGAAAAAAAAACAGAGAGACTGGATGAAAAGGAGATTGTAGCTGTAACTGAGATGGATTCAGAGGAAAACTTTCGGAGGAGATTGTTTGAAGGGGGACAGTTACCTCTGAAAAATGTATAATTACATCCCTCCAATTGGGGGGGGGTGTTCCGGGATGATTATTTAGAAGACATGGTAAACCAAACTAAGCCAGAAGGTGAAGCAACAATTTCATGGAGCAACATCATAGAAAAACAGAAGAAAAAAGAGAAGAAGAGACTATGCCAAAAAAGTTCCAGAGACAAAAACTTATGCACAAACTATTGGAGAAGGAGCAAAGAAGAAAGAAGAAATAAAAGAAACAAAAAAGAAGTATACAGTATGTGTCAGCAGTAAAAAAGAAGAAAGTTTGGACAGGTTTGAGTTTGGGACTTTGTCACAGCACCTATGTGTATCAAAGCAAAATAGGTAAGAGCATTTATTTTAATTACTAAAGACACTTTTTGTGGCTTGATATTTGAGACTGGGCAGGACATGAAACATGTTTGGGTGCATATGAACAAAAGAAAAAATATTTATCCTTGGTCAGAATATGTGGTGGAAGCTTTTTACAGACAAACAAAAAAAAAGAATAATGATCCAGTTTAGAACTGAAGTCAAAGCAAAAGAACTGAAAGAACATTTGTTAATTATTTGTAAAGAAGTAATGGACACTACAAAAATATATGATGAAAGAGGTCTATGGACTGGGGGGTGGGAATGTGGAGTAATACTGAAAATGGAAATTAATAATGTTATGCATGTACCTAGTATTATTAATGTTCATGGTAATAGGGATTTTGTGAATTGCAGGGGTCAAGAAAAGACTTGCTATTCTTGTGGAAAAAATGATCATTTAATCAATGAATGTGACAAAAAAGATGTTATTTATGTGGTAAAACAGGGCATAATGCAAAAAAGTGTGATTTAAAGTGCAAAAAATGTGGCAATATTGGTCATTCAAATGAATGTGCAAGAAACTGAAACTGAAAATAAAGTTATACAGGAGAAAGAGATAGTAAAATGTGTTATACAAGAAAATGTACAAAAGATGTGACTGGTAAAGAGCTTATATATGAAGTTAAAGAAAGTAACAAGGAAAAAGAAACAGAGAAGACAAGTGAAGAAGAAGCTGACTGGTGCACAGTAAGAAATAAAAATAATTTGTTAGGGAAAAGAGTTAAAGAAAAAGAAAATTCAAAAATATAATGGCTAGAGAAAATAAGAAAGGAAAAGGGTAAACATTTTATTATACTAACTGTTCTTAAAAGCTAAAAATATTAACTTTAAATGTGAACGGGTATGGAAAATATTAAGAACAGGTGTATTACTGTGTCCTGCAGTAGATGCACATATTATTGTTTTAGAAGATCAGATTATTAACAGAAGAAAAAAAAACACAAACTGAAAAACTTTGGAATGCTGCAGTAGTTTGGAACAGAGGGAAAGAAACTTGGTTGAGCATATGTATATAATGTCAAGAAAGCATTAAAACGTTTGATGCATCCATAGTGGAACTAGGACAAATTACGGTAATAGACTTGAGATGGAAAAATATATGTATAGAATTAAAGCTTTATATGCATATGTGACAAAAAACAGAGAGAGAGGATGTTTAAAAATATTTTTGAATATGTCTGTGTAAATATGGACATTATGGTTGTGTGTGATTTTAATTTAAGAAAAAAATAAGAGCAATTGTGATGTTAAAATTGCTAAAGAAATTATGAGAAGTGCAAAAGTTAAGTTTATGGGAGAATAACCACTGGACCTACTAAAAGAATGAAATTAGGACAGAAACTGATTTTTTTTAAATAAATGATAGTTTAAAAGTTATAAAAAAGGAATTAAGTACACTGAATTCTCAGATCATCTGGCTATATGGGTTAAAGTACAGAAAAATAAAGAATATATAAGAATAGGAAAACAAAGATAATTAATGAAAAGGAATTAAATTTAGAAGAGAAAGAAGAACTTATGGAATTATGGAATAATCATATGAATATGAGAGAATTTTATGAGAATTAGACTCTTTGGTGACTTAATTTTAAAGAGAAATATAAAAAAGTGTTTTAGAATGTATAAAGAAGAAAAGAAGAAAAGAAAAAAAGAAAAAGAGAGATATAACACATTAAGTCAAGAAACATTTAGAGACTTAGTAGTGAGGAAAAATTAATTTTATGAAAAAGAAAGCAAAATATATAAAATGAATCAAAGCAAAACTAACAACTTGTTACATAAACAGAAACAATTAAAAAATAAACAAGGTAAGCAAACAAGACAGCAAGAAGGAATATAGGAAACAATTAAAGAACATGCATTGGAATTATTACAGAAGAAAACATAGAACAAATTTATAAACGTGAAAAATGAAATAATGAAGATATTGAATATTTTGAAGAGAAAATAACTATGAAAGAATTGAAGGAAATTCTAAAAGATATTAATATGAATTCTGCAACAGGATTGGACGGAATTGAATATGGTATGTATAAAGAAATGAAAGACTGGCAAAAAATAACTTTATAGATGTAATGATTTTTTATGGAGATTGCCTATTAGAAAATTGCCAGTTAAGGCAAATATCCCATATAAAAACAGCAAGATAGACTATGTAATAAATGTGGAGCATTTGAGACTACTAAGCATGTGTTTTTGAAATGTGAAAGAGTCAATAATTTGTGGAAAGAAATATATAAACATAATAGGGTGAAACGTTTGTTAAAATCTGAGCAAATAAATATGGAGGTAATATAATTTGTTTATTATGGTGCAAGAAAACATGTAGAGGTGAAGAAAATATTGCACTACAGTGGGGAAAATGTCCTGATCCGCACTGTACCGTGATCTCCATCAACAATCTTTGCAACAGGTGAATTATCGTAAAAACTTAAAACTATAATTTACCTGTTTTCGTTGCTCTGAGTAAATTTACACTATCAGGGCAGTTAGGTTGGTGCCAGCACATGCATAGTAGTATTTCTGGGTTCTGAACTTTTGGTAATGTGACGTTTCACTGATTATTAAGTTCGGCATTTTGGTCTCAACATCCTGCGGTTCACTGATTTGGTATACGATGATTTGAAGAAGATCCATACTAGAATGGTGTGCAACACTGCATATGGGTGTGATTATATTAGAGGATAAGGACATATTAACAGAAGAAGAGAAATCATAAACAGAAACATTTTTGGGGGAGATATCATTTGCAATATAGGAAAAGAAACATGTTCTGGTATAGGAATACTGTGTAAGAATTCAATAAAAATGTTGGACATTATGTTGGCAATAGGGGACAGAGTAATGGTAGTAGATTTAAGATGGAAAAGACACATTCATAGAATTATAGCAGATTCTGCATACATGACCATAAAAAAGAGAGTGTGTGTTTAACAAAATTTTAAATTACTTAAGTGTAAATATGGATTTACTATTAGGGGATGATTTCAATTGTGATCTGATAAAAGGGATAACACAAAGTGGGGATGTGAAAACAATGTTAGAATGGATTAGGAGTAGAAATTGTGTACTTGGGATAACAATGGACATACAAAAGAAGTAAGTTGAGAAGTGATAAAGATTGTTTCATAATCTCTGAAAGTTTAAAGATATTGCAAGAAGGGACAAAATGTACATGATTTTCGGATCTGGCTATATGGATAGAAATACAAGAAAGAACTGGATATATAAGAATAGGCAAAGGAACTAAAACAGTGAATCAGGAACAATTAAATGAGCAAGTGGTAGATCTGATTAGGCATTTGTGGAAAGACCATCTAGGGATGACAGTATTTTATAAAAAAATTAAACATTATGGTACATACGTTTGAAAAACAAATATAAAAGAAGTTATTTGGAATGGCAAGGCAGAAAAAGAAAAGAGGAAAAAACTAAATATAAAGAAGAAAGTAATATAATATTTACATATTTAGTGAGGAATAAGAAACTATATTTTGAAAGACAGAAATAAATATGTAAGATGAATCAAGAGAAGATAAAATAACATTTGTTTAAACAAATGTATTTTTATACGGAAAAATGAAGAAGTAGCACCATATTTGAGTAGGACAGTAAAATAAATTAAGAGATATAAGAAATGGAAAAGGACAAATTATTACAACTCTAAAGAAAATAATGAATGTATTAAAATAATATATAGAAAAGACTATTAAAAGAAAGTAAGATAAAAATAAAACAAAAGAGGAAAATAAAAAAAAAAACTAACAGAACAACATAATACAGAACTAGAAAAAGAAATGATGGAAGATCTGAGAAACATATTAAGGTTAGTAAATGAAACTGCTAAAGGATCAGAAGGGTTAGAATATCATATGTATAAAAATATGTCAATGTGGCAAAATAATTAGTTTTTGACAATGTTAAAGGAATATTTCAATAAAGGTTTTGGTCACATAAAAATATGCAGTGAAGTAATGAAACTCATATGGAAAAAAAGAGTAAAAACAGACATAAGAAACTGGTGACCAATAATACTTAATAATACTGATTATAAGATTTTTATGAAAAAAAATACAAAAAAGACCAGAGATATATTTGGTAGTGTAATGACCCACTACTGGACCAGTAATCAAGGAGCCTCAATCCTCACCACTGGCAACAGTGGGGGATGTACACTGAGAGGGTGACAAGGGACACACACAATATTTCCAGATGCAGGTCTCTGCATCAATTGCAATCTCCCTTAAGAGCATACAGAGACCACAGTCAGTCTGGGGCTGTTTTCTCTCTCTTTCTCCAGATCCCCAGTAAGTCTCCCCACTGGCACAGCTACAGAGTTGAGATCTCAGCTGAGTGGCCAAGCCAAGACCTCCAGCACCCTCTCTGTCCAACCAATGCTTCATGTCCCTGGCCAAGTAGCTGACACACACACACACACACACACACACACACACACACACACACACACACACACACACACACACACACACACAAACAACTGGGAAAGGCTGGCACAGGTTTACTAGCTAGGCCCCCCTTTTGCTTAGTCTATATTATCACTGCCACCAGCCAACTCTTTTCAGCTACTTTAAGGCCCTTAATAAAGGGTTCCCAATCTCACAGTGTAATATTAATATTAATACAAAAGGTAGTTTGACCAAGAGCAAGGCTATTAGGAGTGGCCCACAGTGTCAACAAATAAATATGCAAGTACTCTTAAAACTTAAATATGCCTCACAAAGATCAGCCACAATGAAAGGTTTAAATATATTTACTGATAAATAATAAAAGAACAAGAAAAATACTCGGCATATATTCACAGCGACATCAGAGTTCAAAACCACAGGAAATATTTAAAACAACATTGCAGAACAGTCTCAAATAAATAAATAAAAATATCTAAACTACGCTTTGCTATATTTCTGATTGTATCTAAGAGAATTACTATACCCTAGTTAGCTTACTCAAGAGCAAGGCTTCTCTTCTAGTTATTGTCAGATCCAAGACAGAATACAGAATGCTGCATCTCTCTAACAGAACTCTCAAATTAATATTTCAAATATTACTGCTGGGATAGCTTGCAGAATGACATAATTTCTTGTAATCTGACTCTATCCCAGGTGAAACCCCGACTGCTGGAAGCTAGCAGTATTTAGCATCTACCTGTGAAAATACAGAGACCGCAGATCTTTGGCAGATGCTGGAAGACACTACAGAAAGCTTCTCAGCACAGACACTGTGTTTGTAGCTGCCACAAAATAATTTAATTTCAGCTACTTTTCTGAAGTTTTGCTGGACTGAAGTTAACATCCTGTATTCTAGTTTCCACTGTTAAAATATATACATTTAAACAGTTACAATATGCCTGTACATTTCTGTTCTCTTCCAGTAGGGCACATTGTGGATACAATTCAAGCTCAAGCACTCTAGAAAACATCTCTTCAGCACACGTCTGTACAAGCCATCTTATATGATATACAGCTCCAACACATTTGTAATACAAGCATCTTATATAGATCATGTTGATATTCACAAATGACATATAATTTATTTACAAAATTCCAGATAGCTGTGCTGGCAGTATCTCCCTTTGTCACAGGTAGAAACAGAACAAAAAGTCAAAAATTATTAATGATAATAAGAGAAATTGTGGATGATATCATGGACAGAGAAATGGAAGTAAAAATGATGCCAGGTAATTTAAACAAAGCTTTTGACAAGACACTGCATAGTATTTTATGGGACATAATGATTAATATAAGTGAGAGAATACTAAAGATATTTTATATGGTGTATGAAAAGAATAAAGTAAGAGTAAAGTAAAAGTATTAGTAAACTGGTGGCTACTTCAAGAAATAGACATAAAAAGTGTTACAATACAGGTCACCATTATGTGACTGAAGAATTTCTTCTTCGAACACATAATAATCGACATGTATACAGTAAATGCTATAAACCGCTAACATCCATATCCTCAATTTTTTTCCCCGGGAAAAAAATCACGTGGCCGTAAAACAAAAAACAAACTTTAAAACACTAATTAAGTGGGGGGCTTTGCCCCACATAGCCCCCCCCCCCCCAACTAAATATACCAAGTCCAAGATCACTGTACATTGAAGAAAAGGGCAATTCCTGATAACAACCAACTGAATTTTTTCCCAAGTAAAAAATTTGAGGAAGTGGCCGTTCGCTGTATATGTGTTTATTATTATGTGTTTGAAGAAGAGATTCTTTGATCACATGATATAGACCCATATAATATAAGGCTGCCCAGTGAGCAGCATTTTATTTGCATTAGTTATGAATGCAATGGCTGGCAAAATGAATATTGCACCAAAAGTAGCAAAAAACAAGATGGCACAAGGAATTAGAATATTAATAATGTTGTCATACACTAATGATATAATAGTAGTGACAAACAATAAAGAACAGATGAAGAAAGTGAGTACTTGGAGGCCATAGATAAGGAGTATAAATAAAGATAAGTGTAACAGAATAAGAGAAGAAGGTAAGGTAGAGAATATTCACTTTAACAAGAAGGAAATAAAATTGTTAGGTATAACATTTGAAAATACATAACAACCAAAATAAGGAATACATGTTCATTTTGGAGAACTTATAAATTATATAAAAAGAAGGTGAATTTAGTAAATATAGTACTACTGGGAAAAATTGCATACTTAGTAAATGTGTTTTATGATTTGAAAAAGTATGAAAAAGAAATAATGACAATTGTATTCTCATTTATATGGGGATTGAGAGTGAATCCAGTAAGAAAAGGAATTTTATATACTAAAGAAAAAGTAGAAGAAGGCTTGGGTTTAATAAACCCAGTGGTTTATGCATCATCATTACATTTATACAAAGTGTTGAGATGGATAAAAAGAGTAAAATGGATCATTAGTAACTGTAAGAAAGAAAGAAACATATAAAAATAATGGCATATGCTCAGTAAAGGTAAAAGATAGAAAAAAAAACATGAAGGGGGAAATACAAGACTATCAAGAAAAAATAATATTGTGGAAAGTAAAGACAAAAGATATAGACTTAAATAGAAATCTATAGTATTTAAGTAGAATGGATGGTTATTATTGTGTTTATCCATGGGAAAATATTGAGTAAGAGAAAATAAAAGTGATAAAAGTTAGCACACTATGGTGTAAAAAATATGTAGAATGCAAAGATTTTTATGGAGACTATCAGCAAAAAATTGCCAGTGAAAAGTGAATATCCCATAAAAAAGAAAAGAAGAAAGAATATGTAATGATTGTGGAGAAGTTGAAACAACAGAATGTTTTTTTGTTTTTAGAATGTGAAAGGGTGAAAACTATGGGAAAAGATTTGTGAAGATATATGTAAGGAATTACAAAAGTGGAACATATAAATATGGACATGGTGGAATATGGATATTATAAAGGGAAAGGAAGGGAAGAAGTAAAGAAAATTGATAAAAAGGATGTCTTACATTATACAGACAATATGGAATGAATGACTAAATGAGATTAAGTTTAATAAGAAATGGATATTAGCAGACATATTGAGAAAAAAATAATATTCTAGTTATGGGAAAGGGGTGGGGGATCATAAAATAAGGTATAGGAAGAGATATGGACATTTATATAAAGTCATGTGAATGATGAAAAAATGACTGTAAAAATTGTAAATAATTGCAAATACTATACAGCATGTAAATAATGTAAATATTGTAAATAATGTGTTTGACAGCAAAGGACCCTTTACTCTTTGGGCTGCTAGAGGGTGACGGTGGGCTCCTACAACAGCAAGGACAGGGAAGCAGCAGCATGGAGGACAGAAAGCTATGGAGAATTTGGAGGTGGAAAGTGAGAATTTGGAAAAAAAATTTGTTTGATGCGGAGCTTCAAAATTTAAACAAAAATTCCTTTATGGTGGATGTTACAAATGAGGCAGCATTTAGATGTCTCCAGAAGGAAGTAATGGAGTCTAATGAAGTGGTGCAGATAACAGAATTGGTATCAGGATGGCTTGCAGATGATGTGCTGTTAAAAATAATTAAGCAGGATGATCCAGGTGACAGCTCTGCTGTTTCATGAGGTGAGACTGCAGAGACCTTTTTTGAAAGTGCTGAGGATGGTAATGTGGGAAGAGAACCAGGTGATGTGGCAGCAGATAATGCAGCTGTTAAACATATGCAGGAGTGACAGGAAGTAAAACAGGAAATCAACAGCAAACTGAGGTGTCTGGTTTTATGGCAGCAGATATAATGCAGTAACTAAAACATATGTAGCACTGAAGGCAGGCAAAAATGAACAGTAGCAACAAACTGTAAATAAAACTATTTTTAAAAAGAAGAGAAGACCAACTGTGAGAATAAGAACACAAAGTGATACTGCACAAGACAGATATTACGTACGGGGCTATTTGGTAACTGTTCTGGGTTTTAAAGCTCAAGAAATTTGGTCTTTTATACATATTGGGACAGAGACTTTTTGTGACTTAACATTTGAAACTGTTGGACTGAATTGTGTAACAATAAGAAGGCATTTATCCATGGAACAATATTTGTTTTCTGGTAGTAACTTTAGTAACTTAATTGTTAAAAAATGTTACTTTGCAGTTTAAAAGTAACTGGAAGAAGAATATGTTAAAAAATGCATACAGGGTCTGTGCGAAACTGTTGATAACATTGTGAAAGTTAGTGATGACAGAGACTTGTGGGGTGGAGTGTGGAGATTAGAAGCCATTTTGAAATGTGAAAAGCATGCGCCCAGATTCAATAGAGCCTACACTAAGTATACACCAAGTGTACACTAAGTGTATATGATATGTATTCAAGAACATCCCTACCACATTTTTTGTGCTTTCTAGTCACTCAGAAAGATTACGCTGTGTACATGTAGTCTACACTTTGTGGTAATCGTTATGAATCCCTGTCAGTATTTAAAAATGCAACAAAATTAGTAGGAAAACTAAAATTAGAAGGAAAAGGCTGTGATTTATGCCTGTGTTGGCTGTTTTCTCTGAACGGTGTACACTTTGTCTAGGCGTTATTGAATCCCAGGGATGGTGAAACACTTGGCAAGTGTTATTTTTCTGGCTAGTCAGAGAGGGGCATTAAAATGTGATGGCCAGTCCAAATCATGTTGCTTTTGTGGGGACGTTTCTCATTTAATTAATGAATGTGACAAGGTACAATGTAACCAGTGTGAGGAGAAAAGATATACAGCAAAAAAGTGTGTACCTGAATGCAGGTTGTGTAAAAATGACACTTTTGTAATGATTGTCAAGAACAAACAGACAGTAAATAATGAAAACTAAGGGGAAGGGATAGAAAACATACACAAGAAAGACAAGAGAAGAAACTAAAGAAGAAGAAAAATATATGTAGGAGAAATTATGAGAGAGAGAGAGAGTACATGCATGAAAAGAGTTCAAGAGATGGTATTGATACTAATATATATTTTTTTAAGTTTTAGCCAGTGAAAAATCTGATTCTGAGTATCAAGGATTATTTGAACATAAACCCAGGAAAAAAATATTCGTTTGGGAAAGAGTAAAAATAAGACAATGGAAATTTAAAAATATTTCCCTTAAACTTAGAAAAAGGAAAAAGCAACAATTTTAGAACACTTTCAGTCAAGGTGAACAGTATTATTAACACTCTAAAACATCGTTCCCAAGCAATCATGGACAAATCTCAATAGAATCAGGGACAAATCCAAAAATAATCAAGGGCAATCAGGGACACTTTTAAAATATTAGCGTTACTAACTTCAGACACTGACAGAATATGAGAATGTGAATTAATATACATTTTCTGAACTAGAAGATGTGCAATTCACCACATTTTCTCCAATAGTCACCAGTTTTAAGAGGGATTAAGAGGGGAAGATCTAAAAATTGAGTCAAAATCAGTTGAGAGATATGCTGTAAAAAGGATAGAGATACTGGAATTGTGTGCTAAATGTGATGTGGATATAATTCTATTAAAGAATGTTAAATTCTTGACAACTGAAGAAAGACTGCAAATGGAAAAATTGTGGGGTGGAAATGTAATATGGAATTCAGGAAGTGAATGTTGTTCTGAAGTGGATGTGTTGTGTGAAAAACAGTGAAAATACTAGATGTATGGTTGGTGAGGATTGGTAGGTTAACTGCTGTGGTTGTAAGGTGGAGAGAACATGTTTTCAGAATTATAGTACTATATACATATGTAACCAGCAAGGAAAACAGAGAATTTGTTTCATCAAATATTAGGCTATGTGGTAGTTAACATGAAAATTATAACTGCTGGGGACTTTAATTGTAATTTAAGGGGAAAATGTAAAAAGAAAGGGGGAAGATATAAAAAATACAATAAATGATAATATGTGGTAAACTAGCTGTGTGGAACAAAAATCAAAGGATGTACAAAAGGGATCACTTAGATCTAAAACTAATTATTCTGTATTATTGGAAGTCTTGGCAGTAACAGATGGTGACAGAGTTTTGACAGTATCTTCAGACCATTTAGCAATGTGGAGGCGACAGAAGAAAGAAAGTATATTAAAAACAGGAGATGGAATAAAAATAATAAATGAGAAATTACTGGATGAAATTGGAAAGTGAGAAGTACTGCAGTTATGAAAGGATCATATAACCATGAAGGACTTCAGTACAAATTGGTTTGAATGGAGGATTGAATATTTAAAAAAGAAGTATAAAACATGTTTTTTTTGAATGGCAGGATGATGTGAGAAAGGAAAAGAAACTGAAGTATGGGAAAATGTATAGAAATGTACTAGAAAACTTTCAGAATAATACAAAAAAAATATGATATGGAAAAAAGAAATATATAAAAGAAATTCAGAAAAAATAAGGCATTACTGTTTAGGCAGATATATTACTTACAAGAGACGAGGTATCTGCATTTTTGAGCAAAACAGTAAATGAGGATATTAGTATAACAAGAAAAATAAGGAGAGATAAAAAGAACATAAAAGCAAATTATGAGTATTGTAGTACAGCATGTGGAAGTATATATAAGAGTGAAAAGAAGGAAATTAAGAGAGAATAGAAAGTAAAAACAAATTTCAGAAGGGGTTAAGGAAGAATTTGAAAAAAAAATATTATTTACAGTACAGTCTCCATTAAATGGGACTCAAGCAACTGGCACTCCCAAGCAACCAGAAATTTTGAATAGCTTGTATGCCAGTATATGAGCCAATCAAAAATCGCAAAGCAGCGCCACTTCTACACAATGCAGAACAGCTGGGTCAAGGAGGTAATGGGGAAGGGAGTAAATGAACCCCAAAAGCAACAAAGATCAGTAAATGTCTTCCACAATTTACAGAGGGTGATAATTTTGACAGATTTATTCATATGTTTGAAAGGGTATGTAAACAGTATAATGTTGACCAATGGCTCCCGGTATGGTTCCTGACCCCCTTACTCCATGCTAAAGCTGTAACTGCTATTTACAAACTGTCTTGATACTGATTGCTTAAATTCTAATACTGTTAAAATTGTCTTTTAGAGTGTTTTAAGTTAATACCTGAAGCTTACAGGAAAAAGTTTTGTGAGCATAAATGCAAGGCAGATGAAAGTGTGTGTGAATATATTGCTGAACTAAGCACTTGTTTTCACTGGTGGGAGAGTGGGTGTCAGGTCACCACTTCTGAAGGGCTGGCAGGCCTTTTGGTGAGGGAATTTAACAGATAGGGAATTTAACACAGCAGATGAGTTGCGGAAAAGGGAGATCACTGCACAGGAAAGGGATATCCAGTGCTGCTCATGAGTCTAAGGGAACCCATGGTGGAAACCTAAACCACCCAACAGAGTTTGCCAGTAGTAGGGGAAGCCACTAGTCCAGGTACATGTCCAACAAAGGGTTAAATGTTTTAAATGCAACCAGTGGGGCCATGTAGCATATAGATTACAAAATAGATCACTGGAAGGAGCTGCTGCGCAGAGAGCAGCAGTTCTAAGTAAATACTGTAAAAAAGGTTAAAAAGTAAAAGACATTCAACAAAGAAACACTCAAGTAGTGTGGTCGCCAAACATCGCCAAACACCCCATGCATAGAGATTCACATTTTTAGACAAGCTAGCCCTTTAGCCAGTCAAATAAAGGCACAATAAGACTTACAACAGCAATTCCCATCTCAGAAAGGCATAGGCTATTGTTTCCTGACACAACAGTGTAGACCACAACTCCTCCTAATATAAAATAACTGGTTTGGAGCCCATGTGCTTAAATTAGAACAAAGGCACTTAGAATAACAGGCACAATAAACCTTCACCAGCAATTCCCAGCTCAGACGGGTGGAAAATACTCCCAACTCCCAGAAGAGTGTAGACCACAGACCTTCTTAATGTAAAATAACTGGTTTAGTACCCAAGTGCTTAAAACTAAGACACTTTTAGAATAAGAGATGCAGTAAGCTTTCAACCAGCAATTCCCAGCTCAGACGTGTGCATGCTGTCTTCTCCTGCCACAACAGTACAGACCACAAACCTTACTAATGTAAAATAACTAGTTTGGTGCCCAAGTGCTTAAAGTAGAACAAAGACACTTAGAATAACAGGAAGAATCACCCTTACCAGCAATTAGCAGCTCAGGAGGGTGAAGGCCAGAAACCTTTTACATGTAAAATAACTATTTTGGAGGCCAAGTACTTAAATCAGAACTAAAAGGCTTAGAATAACAGTTACAATATAATCAAACTACTAACAAGCAGTAGTAAATTCAGCAGACTAAATGCAAATGAACACTTTAAGAATACACAGAAAAAAGCTAAATAAAGGAGGAAGATTCACAAACACAGAAAAAACAACTGAATAAAGTGCAATTTTTTAGCAAGTGGAAAGGTAGGAAATAGAAGATAATTCATGTTTAAGAGACTAAGGGGCAGAGCCTTCCCAGATGATCTCTATGTTCAGTAGAATGAGCTGGTGAGATGAGGCCAAGAAGACATTTGGATTGCAGACTAATAATTGCCTTCAGTAACAGGGATTGATGTCATAGTATAGACAAAGACAAAGGGATAGGGCAATCCTAAATGAAAGACCTGCATTGTTTCAGTTTTTAAATGACTATAAAACAGATGCTGCTGTTAAAAAAAGGATATTTAATAGGGTATATAAAATATTGCATGATAATTATAGGAATCAATCAGAATAGCTCAGAAAAGATTGAGAAGAAAGATTAGATAACTGATTCACAAAGAAACAATGGGACAACATATGTATGACTCCCAAATGCGCAACAAAATCTCGAAGATTTAGGATTTTTGCATGGAAGTGTTTGCATAGATACTGTTATATCCCAAACAGCCCCCAAAGAATTTTCCTCAGGTAGATGGCAAATGTTAGAGAAGTAATGGGGAAGACAGAGGTACCTGGGAGCATATGTTCTCTAAGTATAATGAGTTGGCAGACTTTAAAAATTCTCTACTTAGTAAACTTTCAGGAATAATACTGAGTGGGCAAATGAGTGTAATGAAGGAAATCATTTTTTGAGCTAGTATGCAGGATCTGAATTACCTAGACACAGTAAGGCCTTATTAAATTAAATTTTGGTGGCTGCCAAAAAAACAATTACTAGAAAATGGAAGTCAAAGTCTAAATCAACTGCACTTTAAGTAGTGAATATCATAACAGACATAAAAGAACAAGAAGCTGGATCTTTAGAAAAGGAAGTGAGTAAATTACACAGACAAAATGGAAACTGTGGGAACAATACATACAGAAAAATGTTTTGAAAGAGGAATGAGGCTTAACAGAAGGTAGGAATTGCACAACTTATGTAATGTTGCCTTGATTATATGAAAAAAGAACAATACATGTGATGTTTAATGTTTGTAATTGTGAACTTGTTAATATGGTTTGATTACTTTTATATAAATGTAAGTTTGCCTGTGTCACAAGTGAAAATTCAATAAAGGTGTTTAACTCAATAAATATAAATGTTAAACTCTTCAGTATAAACTGTTTTTATAGTGGCAGTATTCTTTAGGTTATAGGTCTAAGCAGATTTTACAAGTCACAGTAAACACAGCAACTACTAAGTTTTTTAATATTAATTTTAATAACATTTTTCTTCAGAACCTTTGTTTATACACTGAGGCTTTACTAAAGATTTTGTTGCAAAATGTCTCCTTGTTAGCACATAACACTGCCTCACTAACTCCCTGTGGAATCTGTTCAGTTTTGTCTTTGCCACTGGCTATGTACCTAAGGCCTAGAGAACAGCTATCATAGTACTTTTCCACAAGGGCAGTCCTTCCACTGATCCTAGTAAAATTATAGCAATTAGGCTCACTATTATTATTTATAACATAACTGAGCAGACAAATAAATAAACAAGCTCATAAATAAGGATACCGACAGCGTAGAACCCTCTTGACCTATACCAATACGGCTTCATGAAAGGTATATAATACCTACCGAACCTGGAAGATTTACTTGTAAAAATCAGAGAGGCATGGAGGAAATCAAATCTGTGCACACTGCCTAGCACAACCTAGTCAAGGCCTATGACAGTATTCCATACTCTGGCAATATTGAGAACCTGACCTCATTAAATATAAACACTTAAGTTATTCATTAGACAGTACACTGGCTTACAGACAGACTCTAAAGGTCAGGGTTGGTGGCACATTTTCCTTCATGACACCAGTAGCATCTCCCAGGCTTCTATACTGGGGCTATTACTGTTTGGTATTCACTTCACTGATGTCCAAGTTGGCATCAAGGATCTCTGGTTCACTAGGTTGGTGTTTCTACATGATACTCACATTCTCCAAAATGGCCTAACCCACACAAACACACTGTGTCAGGACCACAGACTAAATCTTAGCTTTAAGAAATGTAATATTGCACTCTTGGAAAACAAGAACACTATTGTACCCACCACATAAATGATACAAAACCACTCAAAACTAGAGACTGTCAACAGATCACTGCACACTTTTGTGTACAATGTACTCCCTTTTGAAGACCATGTATCAACTATAATGAGGAAATCATTCTGTCTAGCCCAACCATTATTTAATATATTTTGTTTATTTATTCCATTTGCTAACCAGGATAGTCTGATTTTGGTCTAAGTCCCTTTTTAACAGAAGCCCATAGGGAAACTCATACCTCATAACTGTCCCTGATTTTAACTCAAATTTTAGGTCTTTCCATTTTAATCCCTCTTAAAACTGGTGACTGTTGGAGAAAATGTGGTTGACTGCACTTAATAAATAATAATACTAATTAGCGTTATATACTTTTTTCAGCTAAGAAAATGAATATTAAGCCTGCAGTCCAAACATCTTCTTTTTCTCTTCCCATTCTATTACCTTTCCCTCTTTATTTACTTGTTCCCAATACTTTGACTCCTTTGTCATCTTCCTCCAGTAAATTCCAGCCCCCTCTTGACTCTTCTTTGTGTGACTGCAATTGTTGACATTTATTATATATAGTTTTATGTGTTAATTATTCAGTTATTTTTTACTTTTCTTTCTTCATACATTGAGGTTTTAATAAACATTTTCTTTCAAAAAATGTTGGTGCTATGTTTCTGGTAACATGGTCAAAGAAACATTTCAGCCCTAGAAGAAGTAGTTATTAGCCAGTTGCGAGAGTTAGCATTAATAATAGGGTTGCCACCTTTTCAAATTGCCAAAGTGGGACATTTTTGGTACAAACATCATATTTTACAGGCCGACACATACCCACGGTCAGTACAAAGGTTAGAACTTAACTTTTTTGCCTAAAATAAAAGCCTATTCTTGTAGCATTTTAGTTGCTTATTCTGTTTCTTATAACATTTAGGTATTTTAGATACAGAATAACTGTTTTATGCAACTATTACATAAAATATAGGAAATAATTTTGTCCTAAAATCTCAGGACATTTGCCATTTTTACAATTTTTTGCCAGGACACAACTGCCCAAAGAGGGACTGTCTCTCGCAAAGTGGGACAGGTGGTAATCCTAATTAATAATGTCCAGGTCCCTGCTGTGTAAGTTTATTGTTTGCAGTACATGTTTGCTAGTTTATGACTTTGCAGCTAAAATCTCCGACAGTGATTGTGTTGGGTTCAATGGTTAAGGACTGTTCATTTTTTTTAAGGTAGGTGTCATGAGCTGCAGTAGACACTGATGGGGTTCTGTAATTTGCAATAGTATGGAAGTCAAATGTACCTATAGCTACTGGGATATGGAGTGGTTCAAGGGTGTTATCTTGATGGGTTAGTTGTGAAGTTAATAGATTCATAGGTACATACCAGGCATTTGATCGGTTGATAATTAAGAACCTTAGCCACTGCAGTTTTCACTGCTTTCATTCTCTCTCTAAGGGGGACAGTGAATCCCAACTCATGGTAAATTTGTGCTTAACTGTCTGTTCAGCTAAGTTGCATTTAAAAAGAGTGAGGGAGTTCCTGTGTTTTTTGTTTCAAAAGTGAGAAATTATTTGGGACAGATATCTAGTTCACAAATTTCTTCTGTTTGTATTGTGATGCAGGTTAATGTTCCCAGTCAGGGACACTCATGGGCACTTTTAAAATATTAGCACTACTACCTTTACATATACAGGCTACTTGGACACACAATGCTCATTTAAGGAGAGCTCTATTGCTAGGGACGACAGACTGGGGTCAATGGTTCTACAGGAAATGGAGTTGCAAGAAATTCAGGCCAGAATTCAGGGGTTGGAGACTTTTGACAATGTTCCAGACTGTATTTAAATAACTTTTCCATTATCGGGGCAACAGAATGGATTGCTTCTGCTTTCAGTTTTATTCCCCTCCTCCAATACACATGTATTGAGATTTTTCTGCACTTTCTGTTAAGCATGAAATATTGCACTGTGAAAGCCAAGGTGTACATATTCTGAAGTTGAAATGTTTGTTGCACTGTTTATGTAGAATTCTCACATAACTGTTAATGCGTTACTTAGAACTGTTGCCCAATAACAGAAAAGTACCAAATAAATGTCAATTTGCGTACGTGAATAAATGCCGATTTTTGTACATGAATAAATGTCGCTTTGTGTACATGAATAAATGTCGATTTTTGTACATGAATTAATGAATAAATGTAGATTGTTGTACTGGGGGGGTAGATAAGGCATCCCCTGATAATAAGCCCTAATGCATATTTCGGCGGGGAAAAGAATATAAGACTTGGTCTTATTTCGGGGAAATACGACATAATTAGCCTGGGTTGTGGGAGGTGCAGGGGGACTTGCATCTCTGCAAATTTTTTTATTTTTATTTTGATCATTTTAGATTAGATCATAAATGATCATTCTTTCTGTGTTTACTCACATGAGCATTCAAAGTTTGATGAGACACATATATAAAGACAGATATCTCTCTATATAAATATATATCTGTATATATATATATATATATATATATATATATGTATATATATATATATATATATATATATATATATATATATATGTGTGTGTGTGTGTGTGTAAAAGTGTTTCTGTCTGTATGTAGGTGTATGTAAATTAAAATGAAATATTTCAACAAAGACATTAATATATCTATGGAATTGAAATAAAAATTATCAGTTATATCCCAAGACAGAAGTTGGAGCAGTCTGCACTTGAAAGCTTATATACTTGCCAGAATAAGTATCACATTTCTTATATGTGATCTTTTTACTTGTTCATGGTCAAAAGAAGTATAACTTGTAAAAAGGGGCTTATTCTAGGCTATAGTCCCTAAGTTAATGGAAAACTAGTGTTAAGTAACATTTTATGAGATAAATGAAATCATCACCCATCCATTGGCTTTCATAATTGTAATGTTATTATAGTTCCACAGCACATTTACTGTAGATTTTCCTCCATTATAAGCTAATAACTTGAAAATTTCCATTAGATTAATTTCAAAACAAATGTGTGCATAATAGTTTTCCTCATGAGACGGATATGATACACAAAATGTACTTTGCTGTATAACATGAAGACTAAAAACACTATTTCTTTTCCCTAGACTAATGTTTTCAATTATTAAATGTTTTGACAGAAGAAGCTAATTGTGAACTGCCACTGTACTTTTATTACATTTGCAATGAAAAGAACAGTAAGTACAGTCCATAACTAAATGCTGCAACTTTTTTTTATCTGTAAAATATTACCAGAAAATATTACCATTTCAGAGATATAGCTCTGCACTTTGAAAAGCAATTTGAAAGAAAAAGAAAACTTACATACTTAATATAATGTTAGATCCTTTCATTCCAATCTGTCCTATACGACTGAAGGGTATTTGGACCTCTTGTGGATCCGTACCAGCAACCAGTGCTCCTGCCTCAAGCTCCTCTAATTTTTCCCTCCCACAATGCTCCTGGGCTCAATAACTAACTTCCCACAGAACAAGTTTGCAGCCTACAAACTGACATAAAAAAGACTACTTTCAACCTCCTTAATAGGAAATGAAAATAGGGGGACAGTGGGAAGGATGCTGTATTAGATTAACTGGAATGAAAGGCTCTGATGTTATTCTATATCCCTCCTAAATGACAAACCACTTTGGAACTGCAGTGCAAGTAAAAATACATTTACCTGTGTAAACCCACTGAGGGAAGAATATATACTCCCTTATTGCTATGACTGAGAAAAAAGATGAATTGCTTGTTTTTTCTAGTAGAGTCCTTTAGGGAAGCTGAAAGGATCTGGATGACTTCCTCAAACAAAGTGGGATCTTTGTCCATCACAGGAATTAGAGAACCATGTAGTCAAGTTCAGGTTGTGAAGATCGAAGTAAGACGTCCCAGGTGAATAAGACAGTATAGATCCACTCACGGATCCAGGAGGCTTGGAGACTCTCTGAAGTGAGGCATTAATAGTAGGAACTAAATCTGTTTGGGCCAGTATGAGACTATGAGGATTACTGTTGCTCTGCACCATTCTGCCTCCTGAACAAACCTGGGTATGTATGGTAACAGAGGGTAAGTATAATACATCCTAGAAGGCCACTGCTTGACCAGAGTGTCTATTTGGGACTGTCTATCTTGTAGGACTATGGAAAAGTAGTTATTTCATTTCATGATGATGGGCATGCAAACAGATGACAGCATGGTTTGCCCTGGTAGTCACACATAGTCTGAGCTACCAGTGGATTCAGGGACCACTTGTGAGACATCAGGATGGTCTTGCTTAGCCTATTTACAAGGCAATTAAACTTTCTAAGAAGTTATATTGCTACCAGAAATTTGAGTGAGTCCATCACCCATTGCTACTCTCTCATTTCCTCTCGACACAAGGGTAGGACCTGGTTCCTCCCCGCTTGTTGATATATCATACTATCATCATTTTGTCCACTGCCCCCCCCCACCATCTCTAGGATAGTGAACGGAAGATTTGCTCAAGGGGGGACCAAAATCATTGGAAAATGCCCTCTGACCCCTACCCTACAGGTGAGGTATCCATGATGACTGTTCCGCGGGAGTTGGAAGCACATAGTGTCTGCCAGAACAGAGGTGTGGAGAAGTAATTCAACTTTCCAAATACTATCTACATCTACTTATTAGGACAGTAGGAGAGGAGAGTCTACACCAATATGAAGCTAGCATATAAGGCAGTCCTCATCCATATACATAAGACAGAGCCCCTCACTATCACTCTTCAAGAGGAACCTTGATGAGTGGATGGGTAACAGAAAGTTCACACCAACAGCACTACTAGATAGGGGCCAAGGGTACTAGCTGCTAGTACAAGGGTCTAGGGAACTACTAAAGGGGCAGTGAATACCGCACAACGTGGCTGGGCTAGTATATGCCTTTGGGCAGATAGCCCAGTGCCAACCTATGAACCTATATTAGATAACTCAGATCATCTCTCCATTATGCTACTACCAGCATATAAGCCATTGTTAATCAGAGGAAAGTCATCCAGGAAACAAATAAGTGTATGGCCAGAGAGAGCAGTCTCAGCACTCCAGAACTGCTTTGAAAGCACGGACTGGAATATATTCAAGGAGGTGGCTACAATGGACCAGAAAATTAATATGGATGAGTACAAACAGTCCATGATGGCCTATATATCAAAGTGTGTGGAGAATGTGACCGTCAACAAGAGCAGCATCACACGAGTGAATCAGAAACCCTGGCTCACAAGTGGAGTGTACGAGCTCCTGAAGGCATGCAATACTGCCTTTAAGTCTAAAGACAAAGATGCCTTTAGGGAAGCCACAGTGAAAC
The DNA here is from genome assembly GCF_019279795.1 of Protopterus annectens. Taxonomy (NCBI): domain Eukaryota; kingdom Metazoa; phylum Chordata; order Ceratodontiformes; family Protopteridae; genus Protopterus; species Protopterus annectens. The sequence continues at coordinate 301,899,264 of NC_056729.1, forward strand.
TAAGTAGAGGAATATGAGAGGCTACGTGGGACTATGGACAGAAAATTCAGGGTAACTTCTCAGACCTGAGAGACTCCAAGGTATACAATCTATATCAGACTACAGGCCCCTACCTTTTCAATGTGATGGTAACATGGAGCTTCTCAGTGAGCTCAACACTTGTTTCAGCAGGTCTGAGAAGGGAAACAATACAACAGCAAAGAAACTGCCCACCAATCAAGAAGATGAAGTGCTTCGCCTTCATCCAGTGGATTTTCAAAGGGTGCTGCGATGAGTAAACCCAGGAAAGGCAGCTGGTCCTGACAATATTCTAGGGTGGGTGCTCTGGGACTGTGCTGACCAATTAAAAAGAAATTATGTACTCACCATAATGTTCCATGTTTGTTGTCCATCTCGCCCTTCATTCTTACTGGTTGGGTTCGGAGCCAATCTTTGGCTCCGACTCGGCCAAATACACTAGCTCAAAGTCTCTTACTTGGCTCGTGGCTGAATAGGTATCCCATCATGTAGTGGTGTAATTCCCAGATCTTGTCTGCTGCCAATCATAACAATGTGTCTATATTAATCACGCAACATCAGGTATAGAAATGACAAGAAAATTCAGATGAGCTCCTTCACTAAAGAAGAAAGATCACTCATCTAGGTCCTTTAGGAGCCCTTGGCTGGGAGAAGGTGGGAGGGTCATAAGAATGAAAGGCGAGATGGACAACAAACATGGAACATTATGGTAAGTACATAACTTCTTTATGTTATGATGTTCTATCTCGCCTTCATTCTTACTGGTTGTGACAGCATCCCTAGCACCATTTTCCTGGGTGGCTCATGGGAGTATACCTTTGAGCACAGTGGAACCAAAGGAAGCTCTGTCCCTGGAGGCCAAATCAACTTTCTAATGAGTAATAAAAGTATGGGGTCTTGCCCACATACCAGCGGCACAAATACTGTCCATTGATAATCTGGCTAGGTAAGTAGAGGATGTTGCTAAGGCTCTAGCTGAGTGGCCTCTAACTTTGAATGGCAATTTCCTTTTATTTGAAGTGTATAGAAAGGTAATGCAATTTGAGAGCCATTTTGGAAGCATAACTTTTGAAACTGGCATGGCCTTTTTTGCTTCTGAAAAGGAGATGAACAATTGATCTGTTTTCCTGAAATCTTTAGTTCTATGCAGATAAAACCTAAGTGACCTACGCACATCCAATTGGTGAAGTTTGTACTCTGCCTTATTGCTATGATTAGGAAAAAAACACTGGGAGCTCAACTGATTGATTCAAATTGGTTTGGGAACAAACTTTTGGCACAAAGGATGGATAAGTTTGCAAAGATACTCTATCCTTATGGAAAATCAAATATGGCGGCTTGATTGATACAGCTTGCAACTCCAAGACTCTTCTTGTACATGTAATGTCTACTAGGAGGACAGTTTTCCAAGAGAGAAATTTGAGATCACATGACAATGAGGGTTCAAAGGGAGATAAAGTGAGGTGCATCAGGACAAAATTCAGATCCAATGGCAAGTGAGGTTCTTTTACGGGAGGTCTCAATAAGCAAGTGCCTTTTAAGAATGCTTTACACAATTTGTGTGACATCAGGTTAGGAGTGTATTCACCAGTGTGAAAATTGGAAATTGCAGCTAGTTGAATTCTAATCATAGCTGCTGCGGAATATTGCTGGAAAAGTTTTGCAAGAAATTCTAAAATTGAACTAATTGGGGTAGAAAAGGGATCAATGTTTCTTGCTTTTGCCCAGTAGGAGAACCTCTTCCATTTACTAGAATATCACTTCCTGGTAGACGCCTTGTGAGAAGATGCCAAAATGCATTTTACTGCTGGTGTGAAGTCTTTGAAGCCTGACTAAGTTTGGAAGTGGAGCAGCAAGCTGTCAAATTGAGGGTTTGGTGAGCAGGATGAAGTGGTCCTGACATATGGGTCAGGAGGTCTGGAACTGGGTTCAGAACTCACAGTTTCTCCTGTAGATGTGGCCAGAGAAAGGGGAACCAAATCTGACGAGTCCAATATGGAGCAATGAGAATCAGCCTGCTTCCCAAGGATTTTGCTTTCTGAATGACTATGGGTATCAGGGAAAGGGGGGAAGGGATACATAAGTCCCGAGGGCCAATCATGAACTAGTGAGTCTCTCAGTGTCTCCCCCATAGGGGAGATTTGGGCAAAGTAGCTGCTGCATTTGGTATTCATGGGAGTGGCAAAAAGGTTGCAGCAAGGCTGGCCCCATTTTCAGAAAATCTTCTCCGCTATGTTTTGGTTTAGAGACCACTCGTGAAGCATTAATATCACCCTGCTGAGTTTGTCTGCTATCACATTGGATTTCCCCGGGATATGCATTGCTACCAGAAAATGATGGGATGAGATTGCCCATTGCCATACTCTCAGCACTTCTTGACAAAGGGGGTATGATCTGATTCCTCCTTGTTTACGTACCAGACTACCGACATGTTGTCTGACTGGACTGCAATCGTTCCTAGTGGAAGAGAGTCTTGGAGTTCTTGCAACGATAGAAGCACTGATCTCATCTCTAGAACACTGATGTGCAAATGGGCCTCATGTTCTTGCCATGTGCCTTGGACTGTTCTTCCCAGATAATGCCCCTCCTCACCCTATCTGGGAGGCATCCATGGTCACCGTAGCTACAGGTTGTTGTGGCACAAAAGGTCGACCAATGGTCACGTGGTCGGACCGAAGTCACCACAGAAGATCTCTCTTGCATGACTCTGTAATTCTGATTTGGTGAGACATGGGAAGTTCTTCTAATGATCACTGAGCAAAGAGGAGCCATTGAAGAATTCTCATATGCATCCTGGCTACATGAACTAGGGTGATCATTGAAGCCATGGTTCCCAGGACTTTAAAAATTGTTTTTGCTTTAACTTTGTTTCTGGGTAGAAGGTTGGCTATTTGTTGTCTGAGAACAGAAACTCTGTTGGGAGGCACACATGCCATCGTGGAAACAGTGCCGAGATCTGCGCCTATGAATGTAATATGTTGACAAGAGAACAAGGTATATTTTTGTAAATTCACTGTTATGCCTAACTGAGAACAGGTTTGAAGTAGATGCCTGGTGGTGGCAGTTAGGAGCCAGTAATCTAGATGCAGAAACACTTGGAATCCTAGACATCTCAAGTGAGCCATGACTACTGCCATGCATTTGGTGAACACTCTGGGGGCTGCAGTGAGAGCACAGGGTAGAGCTCAGAACTGATAATGACTGGCTCCCAGCCAGAAATGGAAATGACTCCTTGATGCTCTGTCCATTTTTATGTGGTAGTACGCATCTTGGAGGTCTACTGAGCACATCCAATTGTCTTTCCCTAAAAAGGGATGAAATGACTACAGTGTCACCATTCGGAACTTGGACTTCTTCATGGAATTGTTTCGTCTGCTGAGATCCAATATGGGTCTCCAGTCCCCTGTTCTTTTTGGCACTAAAAAAGAATCTTGAGTAAGTTTTGAATCCTATTTGGTCTGTGGGGACTTTTTGGAATATGCTTTGTCTAGCAACTTTTGAATTTTTACAGTTGCTAGTTCCCTTTGACTGGGTGGAACATCTGGGATTGTTCTGATGTGTGGGACAGGATGGTAAAAGGGAATGGAATAACCTCTGGATATTATACTTTGTACCCACTTGTCTCTTGTGATATCTTGCCAGGCCTCTGGGTACAAAGTTAACCACCCCCTGACTGCCTCCAGAGTAGAGAAGACGGGCATCCTTTCAGGAGCGCTGGTAGGGCCGGCTGCGAAAGGAATCATGGTCACCCTAGTTTTGCAGACTCCCTCTGCCTTGAGGACGACATCTACCATTATTGCCTCCCCCTCTGCCCCTGGGGAAAGGTTCACCTCGTGTGTCCCGAAAAACTCCCTGGGATCTTTTGAACCACATTTTCCCACTCTTCTGACCTTTTGGGTAAGGTCTTGAAGGTACGGAAAAATGTACTGCAATGGCAGAGAGAGTTTTCCCTTCCTGCTCGCATCTAGGGAGTGTTCCTTGACTTTGGGTCCAAAGATTGAGGAACAATCAAAAGGGACATTGACAAAGGTAGACTTGAAAATCTCCACAAAGTTACACAAGCGCATCTAGGAGTGTCTCCTCAGGGAAGCTCCTGAACCTGCTGCTTTGCTCGCTCCAGCCGCTACATAGGATATCAGTCTCATGGAGGAGTTACCAACGTGATTTAAGGTAGCTAGCCAAGAGGTCACCTTTTCTGAGACCCCCGCAGCTAATGAACCTTGGAGAGTGTCTCCTAACTCCTTCAGGAGATCTGTTTGTAGTTTCATAAAGTGCGTAAGGTAGTTCAGCGATCTAAGGGTAAAAGTCGCTGATGAAAATATACGCTTCCCGTATCTGTCCATTGTCTGGGAGTCCTTGTTCGGTGGATGGACAGACAAGGATGTTTCAGAAAGTTACTTCTTGGTGGCTGCTGCCACCACCATAGCATCTACAGGAATGCCTTTCATGAGAAAATCTTTTTCAGATGGAGCTGATAAGAACTTATTTGGTCTCCGAGGTACTAGTTCCATAGTGTCTGGTGACTCCCATGGCTTTTGACTAACCAACTCCAATAGCTCGTCAAAAGGCAGAGGCACCCAGGAGGCTGAAGTTTGAGATCCAAAAGCCTTCAAGTACACAGACTCCTTATCAGAAGGGTAGATGGTATTCCAGCTTCCTCTCTGTTTCAGGATTTCTAAGATATCTGCAAAGTAGATATCTTCAGAGGATGACCGTGGGAACCCTTCTGACTCCTAGAGGTCAGTGTCAGAGGTAATGGACTCGTCAGAGGAGTCTATATGCTTCCTCTTGTGTGTTCTCTTTCGAGGAGCCTCCTCAGAAGGTTCTTCTGGGGAGGTCTCAGAAAAGTGGGGTTCACCCAATGGGGTTCCCTGAGACTCTGGATCTCTGCTGTCCTCTGGATGGGGTGGTACCGAGACAGACTCCATTGCCTTGGGGGGAAGAATACCAATATCCTTGTGTAGAGCTGTAGGTGGGGACACCACACTCCTCATCAGCTTGAAGGCAGATTCCTCTGGCTCCGAGGACACCTCTGGTTCCGAGGAAACAGAGGGAATCCTGGCTCCAGGGAAAACAGCTCCAAGGTTGATCCAGGAGCCGAGCTCAGTTGAGTTGAAGCTCCAAGATGTAAACTCAGTACCGAAGAAACTCAGGTCCGAGTATCCCCCACCCCAGAGCCAACCAGACAACTTCAGCTCCTAGACACCCCGGACAGCACTGAAAGTGTTGGAGCAGGGATTGGTTCCAAAATCTCCTGGAGGGGTCTTGGAACTGAACAGTCTACAGCAAGTGGTATCTGGCATTCTGGCTCCAAAGATCCAGCTTGGCTTGGAGGAGGAATAGTCGTGGATGTAAGACTGGTTGGGTCAGAGCCGAAAACAATTTAGCCAGCGCCGGCGACTTCAAAAGTCTGTGCACCACCCTCTCCACGTCATCATCCGACAAGCTCTTAGAGAACCTGGAGGAGAGGTTGGTGAGTGAGATCTTTCCCAATATGGGAGATCTCAAGGTAGGGGAGACCAGTTCAGTGGACCGGCTCGAAAAGTAGTCTCTTTTGGCTCCGAAGACCGCGGAGCCAAAGGACTTGATTTGTCCAATTCAATGATCTCTCTTGGTTCCGAGGGCTGTGGAGCCAAGGAGATTGATGTTTCTGAAGTTTTGGCCAATTTTTGAGGTGACTCGGAATGAGCCAAAGAAGAGGGAGATGGTCCTTTCGTAGGCTTGTCACCTTTAGAGGAAGGGGACTTATTTGAAGAAGATTTACTCTGTAAAGTTTCATCAAAAGAAGGTTTCATGGGTCCTTTGAGAATTAGCTTGTTCTTTCTTTCCTGTAAGACACAGGAGCTGAAAGAATGACAAAATGTACATGTCTCTTGAAGGTGAACATCTTCCAAACAATAAACACAAATATTATGCCCATCAGTAATTGACATTTTTTGTGAACTTTTCTGGCACTTTTTAAAGCCTGATGACTTGAGTTCCTTCTCTCTGCTTTCCTTAGACATTATAAGAAAGAAACACAACTACTAATACTAAAAAAGAAAGTAAACACTAACTACACCTCTGTAGAAAAACTAACTCACTCAAAATTTTAATATTCTAGTAACACACTATAATAACACAGCACATCTATTGAAGAAAAGGAAACACAAAGGAACAGCTCTGCCCTCTAAGTTAAATGGGCACTAGGCCCTCTAACTTAAACAGACCTAGTAGTGCTACAACAAGGGACACAAAAGACAAACCCTCTAAGTTAAGCGGGTACATAGCTCTCTAACTAAAACGAGCTAATATATGCAGACAAGGGAATACACACTCGAACCAACTATTCTACAGTAAACACTAACTACACCTCTAAAAAAAAGTTAACGGGAAAAGGAAAAAATGGCCTTGTAACTAATGATGGCCAAGAAGCAACAAACAGAGTAGCAAGATTAAATTGGACACACAAACTACAGAAGAAAAACTATCTAAATTACTCAAGCTAGACTAACTATGTATATTATAGCTAAATACAAGGAAAAATATGAAGCTTTAAAGAAACTTGGCCACGGCCAAGGAGAGAGCATCCAAACTCGTAAAGCGGCAAATGAGATCTGGGGAATTACACCACTGCATGATGGGATACCTATTCAGCCACGAGTCAAGTAAAAGACTTCGAGCTAGTGTATTCGGCTGAGTTGGAGCCGATCCCCAACCAGTATGAATGAAGGTGAGATAGGACAACATAACATCTATTTTTCTCACCAACATATTCAACATCTCTCTGCATCAAGCCACAGTACCCAAGTCCTTCAAGAATACAGCCATTATACCACTGCCCAAGAAGTCTCCACTCTCAAGCCTGAATGATTACTGCCCAGTAGCTCCCACCGCTACTGTAATGAAGTGCTTTAATAGATTGGTCAAAGACTACTTAACATCAAGTCTTCATGCAACACTGGACCCACTGCAGTTTGCTTAAAGATCCAAATGCTCTAAGGTAGATGCCATCTCACTGGCACTTCATGTATCCTTCCCACACCTGGAGAACAAAAACTGCTATGTCTGCATGTTACTTATTGACTTCAGCTCAGCCTTCAACACGGTCATCCACCAACATCTGATTGAGACACTGGTCCATCTGGCTGTTAGCACTCTTTTATGCAACTGGATTCTGGACTTTCTTATTGACAGACCACAAAAGGTATGCATAGGCAGCAACACCTTGATGAACATCACACTGAGCACTGCAGTACCTCAAGGATGTGTCCTGAGTCCCCTGTTGTTCACCATGCTGACACATGACTGCATCACTAGGAACAACACAAACCACTTTAATAAGTTTGCAGATGATACTACAGTGGTGGGTCTCATCAGCAATGGTGACGAAAAAGCCTACAGAGAGGAGGTGACCCAACAACTGATTGTCTGGTGTGACAACAACAACCTGGCTCTCAATGTGAATAAAACAAAGGAGATAATAGTAGACTTCAGGAAGAGATGCAAGACTCATTCTCCACTCACAATCAAAGGAGAAGCAGTGGAAAGGGTGAAGAGCACCAAGTTCCTGGGGGTGCATATCGCTGACGATTTGTCTTGGGTCAATAAACACTGCTCATACTGTGAAAAAGTCGCAACAGTGTCTACACTTTCTCAGAAGGTTGAGGAGAGCAAAACTACTACCCTCAGTTCTTACAATCTTCTACAGGGGTACCATCGAAAGCATCCTGACTAGTTATCTCTTGGTGTGATATGGAAACTGCACAGTTTCAGATCGCAAATCACTCCAGAGGTTGGTGAAAGTGGCAGAGAAAATTATCAGGTCCATGCTCCCATCTATCCAGGACTTGCACTCTGCTGGGTGCCTCAGCAGAGCCATGAAAATAGTCAAAGGCTGCACTCCCTGCTCATGGTCTGTTCTCATGTTTCTCTTCAGGCAGGAGATACCATAGCTTATGTTGCAAAACCACCAGATTTAACAGAAGTTTTTTTCCACAAGCCATCAGACTTCTGAACTCCAGTAATAACCCACACCATGCTAGTTATGGAGGTCTGGAGGTACAACGTTGAAGTAATTCACAAACATATGCAATAACTCTATGGAAGTACAATCTTACACCTTATGTGCAATATTAATGATGCCAAGTTAACATTATGTGCAATATGCCAAGTTAGCATTCCGTGCAATTTGAAATCTGTCTAATTTTGATCTGTGCAATATATTATCTGTGCAATATTTTGGGTACTGATGAACACATGTAAGTGGAATAGATTTGGTGCATGTCATTGTACTTGTTACTGCACTGCATAAATGTCTTACTGTTGATATTGTTGGATTAGCATTATTATATGTGTTACTGTTGTATTAATATCAGTATATGTTTATGTACATTGAGTTCAAAGAAACACAATTTCATTCAATTGAACTATTGTGTGGTCTAAATGACAATAAAATTCACTTTGACTTTGAGAGGAGAGCTGATCCATGAACAGAAACCAGTGAACTTGCAGTAACCATTTTAGGACCTTCATTTGATAGCAGGAAAATTTGAGAATGGAAGAAGCTATGAGACCAAGTACTCAAAGTACTTAAAGCACTAATGCTGCAGGATGTCTATTGTGTAGAAGAAGGATTTTAATAGATTTGGCAAGAATGTGGGTCCTGTTTGGAGTATGGGAAACTTTAGAGAACCATGTCCAGGTGACAACCAATGAAGTGATTTGTTTGTGTAGGCTGAATAGTTGATTTCTCCCAGCTGATGGTTATTTTCAAAGACAGACAAAGATAGAGAAATAAATTCTTTGCCTTTGTTAACAGCTTCAACACTGTGGCAGCCAGGATTCAATCTTCCAAATATGGAAACACTCTTAACTCCCTGTAGTGCTGCGAATACCTCCACAGACATGATAAACAGCTGGGGGGAACTTTGTGGTGAGACCAAAGGTAAACTGGTAATACTGGCCCCTATTCAGAAGCAGAGAAATCTCCTGGATGTTGGAGCAATTTTGATGAGTAGTTAAGCATCCTGGAGATTCAGTCAACACATCCAGTCATCCATCTGTAGACATGGCAGAACAGCATGCACCTTGACCACCCTAAACTTGGTCTTTCCCACAAACTGTTTCAAATGACTTGGGTTGAAGATGGGCCTGAGGTCCTTTTTTCAAAATCAAACAGAATCTTGGTGACTTACAAGATGGCTGCACATTAACTTAACTTCAGCTCTCCCAGTGTAAAAAAAGAAACTGAAAGACAAGGGCCAGGAACTCTGTTACTTTTAGTAAATTCAGTTACTGGCTAGTAAGTATACTGTCTGGATGCCAGCAAATAAGAGACTATGAGAGTCTGAAAGGAAATCAACTAGAAAAAACTGACTGGGAAGAATCCTGCAGCTGTCGAGCAAAATTTCTCTCACACAGGAATCTCATGTGATAGCCATCTACACCAGGGAGAAAAGAGAAAAAAAAGATTACCCCCCAGATGAAGCCAGAGGGAGCAGCTGGGCAGTCCTTCAGGGATGAGATTGCTATTAGTGACAGAATGATCTTGAATATCCGTGGTTCCATGGACCTTCATACCTTCTGGCTATGCATCCATTAAAAGGGTTACCCTTGCAACTCCTGTCAGAAGTGGAATCAAAAGGCTGGCACCTGGACTTTTGGGTCCACAATGAAGTTGGCTCCTTTTGGTTCTGGCTGTTAGAATTATGGGGGCTCTAAAATTGGATTCTAATGGCAAAAAGTGTCTTACCACTTTGCTCACACTTCTGCTTGTGCTCTTTGATAGTTGGACCAAACAGTGATGTTCTGTCGTGGTGGTACTGGTAAAGGAGATGAAATCAAATAAGAGGAGCCAGATGAGGAATTTCACTGCAATGCCTGCTCCTGCTGCTCTAGCTGCTCCATTGGTTGCATTGTGCATCAGCCACATGAATAGGTTAGAAATAGACTGGAGGTTGCCATAATGGTTAAAGTGTTTACCTTACAGACACAGGGTGCAGGATTTGATTCTCACATGGGGTAATTGGCTAGGCTTAAAATGCTCTGCAAGGGCAGTTAGCCTACTACTAATCTGTGAACCTATGAATGTAAATGTCTTACATGGTATTCAAGGCAATCGCAACCTCTTTTGATATGTGGGGCTTTTTCAGGGATTGTAGTATCTGTTTGGCCGGCGCCCTCTGAAACCTGCTCATATATGTGTAGTAGTTCAGAGCACTAACTGAAAAGGTGCTCAAAACGTATGCCTGCTTCCCTAATCTGTCCATGGCTCAAACCTCCTTCTTACGGGAATGAACAATGGCTTTGTTCTCTATCAGCCCTTTTTTGTGACATCTGATACAAAAGAATCAACTAAGGAACCTTTTGCCCAGTGCTATCTGTCTTTGGCAGGTTTCAAAACTTTATCAGGCTTTCTTAGAACTGGTTGGCAGGAATCTGGCTCCTACCATACTTTCCAGACAGGTAAGTCAATTAAACAATCAGCTGCAGGGATCACTCAGGGAGTACAGGGTGTTGAGTCATAAGCCTCAAAAAGGACTTCCTCGTCCTAACAGAGAGGGTCAGTTGGCCAATTATGCCCTTGGGTGAATAAGTTCCAAAACCTCACTTAAAGTAATGTCCTTCTGATGGGACTCTGGGGAGCCCTCTCTATCATCCAAGTCCAAATTTGATGCCACAGACTCCAAGGGGGAGTCAGTGTGTCTAGTCTTGCAAGTCCCCTTCCTTCGAACATCAGACAGTGGGTGATCTGAATCTTCAGAGGCCTGAGTACACATTTGAGTAGATTGTTTAAGGCCCAAAGCTCAACTCTGACATGCAGGCCTGAAAGTTAGATCAAGAAAGAATCAAAAGATGTCCAAAAGCAACCCTTTGGAGAAAGGACCAGCTCGTACCAAAGGAGGAAATCCAGAACCAGAGAAAGAGAGAGAGATAGGGGAAGGCTTTGTGGATGGGATCAGACCCAAAGCCTTGAAAGTTGAAATATGTGACAGCAAAAACAGGGCCATACGAGATGGCTCAGAAGACAGAACCAAGGACTTGGTACAGAGGAAGGCTTTGAGGAGGGGACTGGTACCAAATCCTTGAAAGCTGAAGTCTCTGATACCAAAAACAGGGCTGCATGAGATGGCTTCATAAACAACACCAAGAACTCTGTACACAGTCCAGGGGGCTGAGCGTTACTCAGACCTGAAAATCTCAGAGTTGAGTAGGATGGAATAAATTTCTCCAGATCCAAGGAGAGGGCTCCAGTCTGCACCAAAGCTACAGATTCCAGGGCAGCTATTAGCTCCAGAGTCACCAGTACTGAAGCATGGACCAGGGAATGAGCAAACAATCATAAGGGATGTAGGACCTATCCATTCCACTCCCTACATCAAGGGGGAAGGTAGGCCACCCATTTCAATTTTAGTTTTCAGAAACCTCCTCATAAGTCTGTCCAGCTCCATGTCTTGACATGCTTCTAAAGGATGTGAAAGAGCTTAAGGAGGAAGCAGAAGGCAATTTCTAAGTCAGACGGGCCACGTCCCACTCAGAGGAGGTTTAGATAGAAAGTAATTGAGGGGACTTGTCAGGAATTGAAATCAGTTCTGTAGAAACCAGCACCAGCACTGATGGGGCTGCCTGAAGTCTCAGTGTGGACTGCTCCTTTTGAATGTTTGGCTCCATTGTCAAAGCCTTATCATCAGCTTTTCTCTTCATGGAATCATTCCTGTCCTTTTTCTCCTGAGTCCTGGATTTTTCCCACTGCTCCTTTGACTTGTCTAACTCAGAGCTGGGAGGCAGACCTTTAATAATGAGGTTATTGCACAGACTGGATGAAGCTCTCTGGCTAAAAGCTTTACACAAGGTGCAGTTCACAGTGAGATGGTCCATTCTCAAACAATATATGTACAGGTGTAGTGGCCATCGTGCGGAGATATCTTGTACACACTTTCAAGGCACTTTTAAAAACTTTGCACTTTCTATTTGTCCACCACAGTACCTAGAAAAGATGACTCAAAAAAAAGAGGAATACAGAGAAACCACGCATCATGCACTAACATATGTCTAAGCACCAATGAAGGGAAGTCAAGCCCCAAAACAGGCCCGACAATGAAGACATTGAGAGTGGAGCTCTAACTCTAAAAGACTGCACCAAAAAGGCTACATCAACAGAAGTAAAACAGGAGCTACAAAGAATATTGCTGCACTGTCAAAGGCTACCAAAAATAACTATGTCTTTTAGGATGCAAAAGGAGCACTGCAGCTAAGAGGTCACATCCGAATGCTGAGGTGGCAAATTAGATCTAGGGGAACCTAGCTAGTGAGCCCAGGTTTATTGTGAGAGGGAAAAGTTAGAGGAACACGAGGCTGGAGCACTAGTTGTCAGCTCAGACCCAACAAGCAGCCTGAAGACCCATCCGTTGGATCAGATGGATGGAATGAATAGGACCTTTTGTTTACTTTTTTGTTATCCAGTACCTAATTTATCATATTCAGGGTCTCAGGGTTACAGGACAGAACTAATCCTGGGTAAGATGCCAGCCCTTCATGACAGGAAGGCAGGAGAGGTTTACTGCTAAAGTGACATGTCCACAGAGATCTGTTTCCATGGTTTGTACATCACAACAACTGTATAATCTTGCTTAACAGAGGTTCACAGATCAGTAATCAAGACATTTTTGTGGAATACTAAGCAGTAACAACTAACACCTTGGAGGTGGGCAGTTATAGAATCTCCTGCAGTGCCATAGCCTGTTCTAACACTACAGTATGCTTCCAGCTTGTGGTTTTTATTTAATGTATAAACAGTAATTAAAACTTCTGCCTCTATTCTACTCTAAGCAGAAACATTACCAAAGTGCAGCCCTTACCGAATGACCCAAAATAGGGACTTGGTAGCTTTTTGCTATGTGTATCATAAGAAAATACAGGCTTCCTAAATTTTGACTAGTTTGATCAAGTAAGTTTATTGTAAGTTAATCGTACAGACAGCATTGACAAGTCATGTCAGTGACTAACCTAAATAACAACGGGATAATGTTAAAAACGGTTTACCATTGAAAATGCGAACGGCACTTGGGCGACAGTCGGATAGTCGAACGTATAAGGTCGTAAACAAGGATGTCGAAGACAAAATAATCAATCTAGGAACGGTTTTAACATGGGTCGAGGTAGGTGTTCAGTATTATTCCCTACTACAAACATCTTCCCTACCTCGACCCATGTTAAAACCGTTCCTAGATTGATTATTATGTCTTCGACATCCGTGTTTATGACCTTATACGTTCGACTATCCGACTGTCGCCCAAGTGCCGTTCGCATTTTCAATAGTAAACCGTTAAAAACACAGCACATGTAAAAAGTCTGAACTGTGCAGCTACGGACAGTGTCTAATCAAAACCAGTCAAAACTGTGAAGTAAGCCATCTGAAACACATATGCACACAAATGCACACATGCGCGTGCACACACACACACACACACACACACACACACACACACACACACACACACACACACACACACACACACACACACAAAATATTAGTCCGACTAAGCCCTCTCAAACCCTAACATAACAGATTGTACTGGAAAAATACAACCTCCCCAATACTGAATAATTAAATTGTGATTATTTTATTGAATGGGACTGCATGTACAACACTATTAAAAATTATAACCCATGGGGAGGCTCAAACCTGTAACACTGCCTCCCTCAGGCAGTGATAATCATCACTCTGCTAACAAGCAACTGCTGAATAATGACTGCAACAAAGTTATTCATCCTTACTGGCGCACACTGTCCAGTGCACCCTTATTTACTTGTGCTGTTTTTATCAATGTTATCCTTTTTGTTATTTAGGAGAGTTGTCACTGTGACTTGTTGATGCTCCTGGTATGATTAACTTTCGATCAAAGAAGTAACATGGTTCGACTGAAAGCAGGAAGCACAAAATGCAAACTAATATGACAGCATTTTGTTTTGTAAAATGCTAATTTTCCCAGGAGTATGGTAGGTGCAAGACGGTTTAATACAGGAACCAGGCTATAGTCACTGGGATATTTTGTTTTCTGAGAGTTTGTTAAATCTGCTAAACAAACTGAAATAGACTGTCTGCCTTTTGTTAGATATCCGTACAAAAGTCTTGTATAGAAAGATAATTTAAAAGTAGGGACATCTCTAAAATACTGAGATGAGTGAGAAAAAACAACTATATAATCACAGTTCTTACTTTTTCTTTTCTCTGTCTCTTCTGATGGTTTGCCAAAACGTGAAATGGTACTGACATAGTATCCAGCAGATGGAGAGGACTCTTAATGCAGCTCCACTAGGATCTATTTTAGATGCAGTATGTAATGCCTCATAAGTACACTTTAACATAGATATTCCTATCTCACCAGATGTGGCAGTAAGCTTTTCCATTTTCACTTCAGTACAGTAAACTCTCAGTTAACCTGAAGTCAAGCAACCAGAAAATAAAATTGAAGAAATACAGTACAATTTTCATGTGTTGCACTTTCTGTCCCCCCTGCAGAATCATACCTTATGTTTTTAGAGTTTTAAAAAGGAAGATAGGAATACATTCCCTCTTTCCCAAACCTAAGAACAAGCCAAACCAAACAAATAGTATAGGGTACAGTATTAGTCAGGCCTATTTTTAGTAGCAACTCTCAAGCAACCAGAAACTACAGTTATTCGTCATCTACCAATCGCCATGGGTGCCAGTTAACTGAGAGTTTACTGTATCTCCTTCTGATAAAGCCTGCACTTTATTTATTTATTTTAATTTAATTTTATTTCAAATATTTAGATTTCTAATCCCAGGCATCTTACCTAACAGAAACAAAAACTGCAAAACATTAAGACAAGTGAATGCAAATTCAAAGCAAAACTGCAGAAGACGTACAATTTAAGTAGTAAATACTACAGATCATTGGTATAAAATAATAGCCATCCGACAGCAGTGGACATATCCCTAGGAAGGTCTAAATGCATTTTCCTGTAGAAATGGACCTTTGGGGACCCCCTGAAGAAACACTCAGAATCACTTGTCCAAATCAGGAATGGTAACTGATTCCACAGAAATATCATCCTTGCAGCTTTCTTGCAAATGGCTAAGTACAGAACTATGGTATGCTGTCACACATGCTAAGTAATTCATAAACCCTACAGAGTCTGATTAGTATAAGTAGAAACTATCTTCCATTATCTGTCCAGGATTCTTGACTCTTTAGCAAAAAGGAATGATGCTAATGGAAGAGTTTTTTTTAACACTGAGCTCTCTTACAGTGTGTAAATCAGGAAAAGTGATGGCAATCTAGAGCATCACTTTTACGACTTGCACCCTGTGAATCAGGATGATGACAGTTTGAATGACGATACATTGTTGTTGCTTAGACACATTTTTCACTTGTGAATACTACTGCTATTACTTGCTGTGCCCAGTGTCTATCAGTTATTGTATTATTGTATTAGTCATATGTCATATTCTTGCATCTTTTAGCCTTGTAGCCATTTTATCACCATTCTCTAGTATAATTCAACATACCCTTCAGTACTATACCATGAGTAATTTATTAAGCTATCCGCATTATCCTGTTTTCTCCTGTCCTTTCAAATGCAATGGTTATTATGGAATCTCTCTCATTTTTTTCTCCCTTCTGTAGCCAGACTGATAGCACTAGGTAGAATATAAATCACTGACCCTTTCCTTTAAAACTGGTATTACTTACTCTCTAAATATCTTTGTTTAAGGACTACTCAGAAAAGCCTTCAGTTACTTGATGACCTAACTAAATTCCACTATTACCCTCCTCCAACTGCCCCCACTAATAAAAAGGCCACCTACGAATATTTTATTCCTGCTTAAATAGTTGTATTGATAAGATAGTCTACAATAAATATAACGGAAAGAATTATAAAAGTAATAATAATAATAATAATAAAAAACCCTGTGTGGAATACCTGCATATATACACTTTTAAAAAGAAAAATAAATTACTTCATGCTTGCAAGAAGTCGCATTTTGCCCACCTTAAGAGCACACTTGAACAAAGTAGCAGAAAGCTAAATGTTACTATTAGGAGGTTTAGAGCTGAATATATACATAAAATAGCAACTGAAATCAAACACAAGTGGAAACTTATGTACCATAGTGACAGATATGTAGGACTGTGGTTCATCTTCTTCTACCTGTAGGGCAGTCTCCAGCAGCAGTAGCCCAACTGGATGCCTGTCCAACATGATTACAAGTAAGGATTCATCCAAACTAAGTTCATGAACATGATACTAGAATAAAGATGAATCCAGTTCTAAGATGCAGAGCTAGTCTACCTTTTACCAGAAAGTCCTGGAAGGACTAAAGCCTCATGCTTAATATGGCAAACAAAAGGATTATCACTAAGGAAAAGCTTTCTAAAACAAATCGTGGGTAGAAAAGGGAATCTTCCATGGGCCATATAGAAAAGGGACACATTAACAAATATATAAACCGGAAAGTGACTGGAGGACACTGATAAATCTTGTCACCAAGACCAAGAAACAATTTCTCTGTATGAAAAGTCAGCAAAATGTCCCTAACCAGAAAATCAGGCATAAGTCTGCAGAAGAAAATCGATTAGGCCACCATCAGACAAGAGAGTATGTAGGCATCACAGGGCCTCCAACTCAGCAGGGGGCTACAAAGCCAAAGCAAGTAAAAGCCACATAGCTGGGCCCAAATTGTATAATGCTCTGAATGCCAGAAGAACAAGCCCAAAGACAAAGATAGAGTTCTTTGAAACTACAAAGTACTAAAGATTATACCCAACAGACAATGAACTGGATGGCATACTGGTGCAGTGGTTGCATTGTCGCCTCACAGCAAGAGGTTCTCCGGTTCAATTCTTGGCTGGGGTGCCTTCTGTGCAGAGTCTGCATGTCCTCCCTGTGTTCATGTGGGTTTCCTCTTTGTGCTCCAGTTTCCTCACATGTTACAAAGACATGCATTTGGAGCATTTCTTCCCAGGCCTCCGCTGAAAATTGCCTTTGTTTCAAGTCGGACTTTCCCAGAAAACAAATGTTACATAAATAAAAAATAAATAAAACTGTTGCGGCTGAACCAAAGCCACCCTGTGGCTCATTGACCTGCAAAGTATAACCCAGTGATAAAAGTAATCCCTCAGTAATAGCAGGGTAGTTTAAAAAGAATAACTAAATTCCAAAGGCGTGACAGAAACAGGGTCTGCTTGTGGAGGATAACAGAAGGAGCAAAACAAGGTAATGCAAAACTTGAAAATATTCATGGAGGGTACAGATTGATTGAAAACCAGTAACACAGGACCCAGACATGTTCTAAAGGTTAAAACTGTGATGATGGAAAACTTCTGTCAAACCTGTGAAGGAATATAAACAGAAAACCCCTGGCAGTCTGAACAGGAAGAGACCAGGAAACCACACATAACCATCTAGACAATGACTACTAAAATCAAAAATTCAAATCTGAATCTGGCCCCAGGTGGATACCAAACAGAAGATAACAAAATGAAGAATGGGAAGTGCTCCATAGTCCAAATGTATTTAAAAATCCTAAAGAATAGAAGATACCCAATTTTAAGATACACAAACCAAAAACCACCTCCAAAGGTAGCCTCAATAGGCAAAAATAGTAAAATGAAAAAAAGGCTTCTACCACAACGAGAAGTACACTGAAAAATTCTGTTAGGATACAAGCTTTAATAAAACAAAGAAATAAAAAGCACAAATTGTGCTGTTCAGATTGCAGGTCAAACAGGATAAGCGCTTTCAGTTAAAAAACCTTCTTCAGATCCTAGTGTGTAGACCTAACTTACTGCTGTTAAAATAGAGATTCTTAATTGCTCAGCCAATCACATACAGGAATCAAATACACGCCTTCCTTAAGCCTCCACTTCATTTCTTAATCAGGCTTCTCTCTTTCAAAATGGGCTTAATAGGAACTACTCTGTTAAGCCCTGGAAACAGATTAGCTCTAAGGTTCATGATCCATCTGGTTTCTTCCTTTTCAGTTTTGTTGACAATGTCTCCTCCACGAAGGTCAGTAGTCACATTTGAAATAACAATAAAACTAAACGAATGCCCTGGATTTTCAGACACATATCCATACAGGGCATTAGTTACCACTTTATTCTTGATGTCTAACAGGTGGCGAAGTATCTGTTCCTTGAGTTTTCTATTGGTCTTTCCTAAGTAATAAGCTTGGCACAGTTTGCATGTGCTAACGTATATAACATTCTTGCTGTTACAGTTGGCAAAACCAGAGAACTTATAGCATTTGTTAGTTACCGGGTGAACAAAACTGTTGGAACATTTAATGTGGCTGTAAGCTTTGCAAAAGCCACATTTCCAAGTTCCTAACCTATTTCTTCCTTCTGTACACTGCTTGTTAGGTATTCCATCATAGTTGCAAAACCAAACTTAAGTGTTTCCCCTACAATTCTCTTAATTTTGCTGTCAGCAGTTAGGACTGGCCAAAATTTCTTGATGGTTTCATGGACATCAAAGGAGTCAGTGCTGTAGGTCATCATGCATCTGAGACTGTTGCTGCTCCCACTTTTCTTCACATCACTCTGCATCCGCTTTGAGAAGTATGGGTGCCCTTTGTTATGTTGAATGGACATTGCTTTGCCTTTACTCATATGCAATTGTTTTTTATTATAGCCTCTTGAGGCAAAATTCTGTAAAAGTTTGTCTTGTTCCTGCAGAAAATCATCACCGTCATCATGGGAACATATTTTTTGGAACTGTAATAAGTTGGCAGACTTTAAAAATTCCCTGCAGACTACTCTGTTAGACATAATGGGTGAGTAAATTGGTGTAACTTAGGACATTATTTTTTGAGCTGTGATACAGCATTTTAATTGCTTAGACATAGTAAGGCCTTGCTGAGTTTAATTCTGGTGGCTGCCAAAAAAGTCATTACTAGAAAATGGAAATCAAATTGTAAACCAACCGTACTAGAAGTACTGAGAATAGTAACAGAGATAAAAGAACTGGAAGTTGAATCTTTAGAAAAGGTTTGGAGCAAATTACATAAAAAATGGGAATTGTGGGAGCAATACAGCAGCACAATGTTTTTGGAGTTCAACTTGTGTTTAAAGGAAAGCAGGAATTGAATGAGCTTTGTAATGTTTAATTGACAATGACTGTATAGAGGATTATAAGTGATGAATAATGTTTGCAACTGAAAATATGTCAATATGGTTTGTTTTAATTTATATAAATGTATGATTGCCTGTCATAGGTGATAATTCATTAAAGATGTTTCTTGTATAAAAGCAGAGGAGAATCTGCTGAGTTTAGACAGTGGTGTTGCTTCCTTTGTGTCATGTGTAATGGGACATGGTGTCTCTCATCAGATGATTTTTGAATACCACTGTTTGGGTTACTGTCTTGTGTGGTATAATTATGGTGGTAGTGTCTTGTTTTAGCAGCAGTGCACTTGTTCAGATTCTTCTAGTGACACTTCATGCATTCATTAGCTATTCATTACTCACTACTTGCTTTATGCTCAATAATGTTGATTATTTACTAAAAGTTTCAAGTCTCACTCAGCGCCATAGCATAAAGGGATATAGCCCTGACTATGACTCAAGTTCAATTAGTGGCTTGAGCTTTTGAGGAACTGGTTGGAGGAGGGTGGGAATGAGTGATGGATGTTGGCTCACCTTTCGAAGGAAGGAGAGGTTGTCTGTTGACTGTCTGCCACTAGCAAGTACAGGCTTTTCATGCAGCAAGAACAGGGATTTGGGCTTGGAACTCCCAAGCTGCTGATAACAGCTCATGAACTATGTAATGTGTGTGTGTGTGTGTGTGTGTGTGTGTGTGTGTGTGTGTGTGTGTGCGTGCGCACTTATGTATGCACGTGCATGCATGCATTTGTGTGTGTGTGAACACATATGAGTTGGAGGGAGGATAGGTGGTTGTCTTAGTGATGTGAGTGCTAACATTAGCCACAGGAAGTGATTAGGGCTTATAAACAGTCATCCAGGCCATCCATGTTAATGATGTCTTTTGACAAGCATTTGACAGGCTTGGAGAAGTAGCAGCAGTGGGGATGAGGCAGAAGGAGGATCAGTGGTGAGCCTGGCCATACTCTTCTGGCCCTTTGGGCTGCTAGTCTGGATGATCTGCTCTACAACAAGATTGAGGCCACAGAAAATTGACTGTAGATGGATAGTCACAGCACCAAGTAACCTTCATGAATGCCTGGATAACAAGTTCCGTCTTGTCAGCTCTATATGTATGTGAGCAACACAAAATGCTCTTTCATTGGAATTAAAGGGGACCAAACCATCTGGAGTACTATCCACCATCTCAGAGTTCAGACTTCCTCCTAGTATTTATCATTTGGGAAGCTTCCTTGCTCATTGCCTTTCAAGCATAGGTCCTCTAAATGTTCTACCTGTCCTCATCTCATGAACTGAAGCTATCACAGATGCTGCTTGTTTAGCCTGGTATAAAACATTACTTCACTGATTATTGCTGTTACTCGTACTTCAATCCTGTAACTAAAACACTGGTGAGAGAAGCTTAAAATTTATATTGTATCCCATCAACAGGTGGTAGTAGATGTAGCCTAGTGGAGGAACCAATTGGAAAGTCCATTTAATGATCATAGCCAAGTCTGTAACAGGGATAAAACATATAAAAATCAGGGCTGAGCTCTGCAGGCCTATTTCTTCTTCTTCTTCTTCTACATCTATAACACTTACTATACCTTTGCTTTTATGCTTGGCTTGCCCTGTGGTTTGAAGTATCCAGCTTCTAGTCTCTGAATACTTGCAGAGTCAAACACAGAATTCCTTCCCAGATCTTGGTCTTAGAAACAAGACTTGAGCAGTAGACATTAGAGTAGTAGAAATGATCACCTCTGACTTGCAGAGATCTCCGAAGATTTAGCAGATGATTGAGGAGCAGACTTTTAAACCCTGCTGCTGCATTCATCCTTACCAGTAGGTTGGCTGCTCATTGGTGAAAGGATACATTGTGTTCCCAGGCCATCTCGTACCAGTTTCTGTCTGTCAGTTCTGCCTGCTCCACTGTTAGACATTGGGAAGCTTTTTATCACATGGTGTTGTATAGCATAGAGAGAGCTCTCTATAAAGTAGATTAGATGTTTTGCACTTTTCTTCGTTGTCTGAGAGTCCCATTTGATTTTGTACCACCACTGATCCATTCCAACTGCATGACATCCAAGTACAGCACCAAAGACAAAGCTGTTTTAATAATACAACTAACCTTTGAGTAGAGCATTGGTGTTAGGGCAAGGTTCAATGAGTTTGAATATTCCATCACTCCCTCAGAATTTTATGTCTCTGTATAATATGAGTAGTAGGAAGTTTTTGTTATGAAAATAGTCGCAGTGTGTTCTTGTTCATTAACTTTCCTGAAAATTCTTCATTTACCAAGTATCATGGAATGATGAAATGAGATGTACCTTGGCCTACAATTCCCCATCCGTCACCAGAAAGGCATCTAAGATATTTGTCCTTGGCAGTTAGAGATGAATTTTGAATTATTCCCACTTTGAAATCGGTTCTGAAGAATGTCATTTTTGTGATGTGGAATCTCCTTTCCTTATGGCCATCACTGCTCAGGAAGGCCAGTTACTTGTACAGTTTATCTTTTTTTCTGGATGATTTCCAGGGATATATTGCCTTTTTTATTAACTCTGCCTTGTTCCTATTATTTAACCATTGTTCAGAAATGGAATCCAATGCCATGGGCAGGTTTGGTAAAAAGATTTATTGATTGGCCTCCTTGAACCTTAGATCCAACAACTATTTGTCCCGTATGAGTTGCATTTTGACATCTCTGGCAGATCAGACCTTGGAGATTCCATTAGGTCTTGGAGAAATTATCCTCCTTAGTACTATCTGATAGAATGGCATTTGTTGAAAAGCTTCTGCACACTGCTTTAAAGGTGGACTTCGGTATATAACCTTCTGCATTCCCTCAAACTAATGCAGACACATACAAAAGTATGTATAACAGTCTTGACTGTTATTTTTTATGACTTCATGTAGCAGCACTTATACACATAACAGAATATAATGATACTTCATGTTTTCACTTATTTTTAAGGAAGGGTTTCAAGCCAGTAATTATTGAGAATGTCTGTGTTGCTCTGAAACTCCGATGATTGTGACTTGCTTTCCCCTGGAGGACCAGCTGGTCCCAGAAGAGCCATTTGTACAAACTTTGCTTTTATCAAAGGGGTCAAACAGAGAGTGTTTGCTTCTATTTCATTCTACATTAAAGCACATCAGCTAAATCTTCATCATATTGATCACTGCTTAAGTAGCTTAAGCTGTATGGGTTAAATCCAGCTAATGATATAACAGCTGGCCAACTTCCAAAGCCTCAAGGCACCTTCCATGTCCCCAAACTATCAGTCAGCTTGAGCTGAGCTAACTAAAAAGAGAGGTGTGATGGCCGGCTATATCCCACCGGACTGCCACCAATTAAATGACATCCCTTACTATCCTGGGTCACTAACTAAGGAGGCTCAGTCCTCACCACTGACTCCAATATGAGACTGTCACTTACAGAGATAATATTTCACAATTTTTCCCAAAGAGCACAACAGGAACATGCTCTATTTTCTTGGGACTGGACTATATAGCTCTGTCCACCCCAAATATATTTTCTTATAACACACTTCAGAGCAAAGTGTCCCAGTTTAAGCCCTCTGATACACTCTCACTCTAAGTAAATTTAAATCTCACACATCCAAACATTTCTGCGAAGGCTTGACAGAGATTTCCAGTTGTGTCCCTTCTCCAAAATAATACAGTAACACTGCCACAATTCAGAATGTCTTCATGCCCTTCTAAAGGATGTCCATTTATGAAAATTAAATATCAAAATAAATTATATGACCAGAACAGCCATACATTCGAGAGGACTTGGGGAGTATCAAACAGGTATAATAACTCTCTAATCTCTAAAGAAAAAAACTGATTTCCAGCCACAATGATAAGTAATGAAAAACATTTAATAATAAATAAAATTATTTCAAGAGTGTAAATCAATAACTTTCAATAAACACCAGAATTCAATCACCAGAAATGTAAAATTAAACTGCAGGATAGGAGTCCATTATTCTAGAAAAACTCTATCTTAATAACTAAGTTTTCCTAATCTAACCAAATAATACGGTCCCTGATCTAATCTACACATAACAGCAAGGCAAAAGGGAGATTTACAGTTTTTGGTGAGTTCTCATTCATGGGTGTCCACTGACTGCACAGCACTTGACAAAACTACTCAGTACTTGACTTACTGCCAGCTCAATTGTCTTCAGCAGTCTCAACTGTCTTTTTTTAAAATAGTAACAGTCAGTTGTTTGAAAATTTTCTTTTCCTGTCAATCAGATGTTTAAATAATCACTTAGCAATCAGGAACATTCTACTTAGCAACCAGGAACATTCTAATGATATCACTCTCTGTTTAGCTGATTCTGCACAGTACTTTAGAATGTTCCTCTCAAACATGCACTGTTAGAAAAGTATCAAAACACTGATAGATTCTTTAAACATTTTGTATGAGCAGGGAGATACTCAACATTTTAAAAAACTTATTTACATTTCACAATTAGGCATGGTGACACAATACAGGTTAATCTGAGAATATGCATAAATCTCCTGCCAGACATGCTAACACAGGTGACAGTATTTACATTTTCTTCTCATCAGGTTTGGGGATCAGTCCCTTCACACCTTTCCTGTTGTTGAATAGTATGTTTCTGTGAGTCTTTCAGGGATCAAAGGTTGGCTTTTGCTGTTCCTTTGGTAGGCAGAAATGTTCCGTTTTAAGAAAAACCTTCCATTTAAAAAAAAATGTTTGTGTATTAATACATTCCTGTTCAGGACAGTTATTTTTAAGCCAGGAGATTGTGTTTTTAATGGACTGTAATTAGAGTATGTTGTTGATTCTTACTGGCTTTTGCTGCTTGTTTTCCCTGGAAAAGAGGCACCATTTTTTTCTTGACCATGGAACAAACTACCAGTATCATGGTTGGCCCTTCTTCCAGCCAGGAAAAGAAAAAGTTAAGCAAACTGCCTTTGCCACCATAGCAGGCTAGCAGTGGGCCTAAGCTACAGGTGGGTGACTCTGCTGTGGCCATTAGTTTTTACTCACACTACTCATACTTTACCCCAGATCCCTCTGGTGTACCAGTAGCATATGTAGTTACTATGAACCAGGTTTAGCCTTGTAGTCTGTACCTATTAGGGTCCTTTCACTGGGCAAGGGAGAGCCACTGTTGTCAGTCCTGGGAGAGGGAATATGGTAGGTTTCCCTGTTTAGTCAAAATGTGCCCGTTCCTGGGTAAGCAGCTGCTGCCATTAACAACACTGATGGCCCCATTTTTCCTGTCAAAAAGAAACAGAAACTAAACACTTATCTGCTCCTCCTCAAATTTCATTAGGAGTGGTTTACTGGGTTTGGCTCAAGGTTTAATTCAGGCTATTGATTCTTTTTTATAAGGTGGTTTCTGATAAAAGAAATAGGGATACCTCTTTTTAAGAAAAGATTCAAGATTATGAATCTGGACAGGAGGATGAAGGGACAAATACAGGGTTTTCTCCTCATATTTCTGATTCCAACTCAGAAGAGAGCTTAGTTTCTGACTCTCCCTTGGGAGGGGGGGTTCACTTTCTCTGAGACTGTTTCTAGTGTGCCAGTGTTTTCAGTGGGAGAACACAGAAGGATGAAGGGACATATACAGGGTTTTCTCCTCAAATTTCTGATTCTGATTTAGAGGAGAGCTTAGTTTCTGACTCTCCCTTGGGGGGGGGGTCTCTTTCTCTGAGACTGTTTCTAGAGTGTGCCAGTGTTTTCAGTGGGAGAACACAGAGGTTTCTTAGTCCCTCACAAAATATTAGGAGCTGTTACAGTCCAACTAGCTTCGAATGATGTGTCTCACTGCCTGTAATTTTCCTGATAGTCAGCCAGCTGTCCCTAAAAAGGCAGATAGAATATATAAAGTTTCTTAGTCTTTTAAGTTATTTTGCACTTTTCCCACACCTGATCCAGCAGCTGCAGCTTTAGCTAATCCTATTGCTCCTAAATATTTGGTTAATTCCAATCCTAGTCTTTCTGACAAGGATGGGAAGATTATTGATAAGTATGGGATAAAAGTGTATGCTTCTGCAACTTCGATGTTCAGATTGAATTATCAGACTCATATTTTAAAAGCTTTTTTTTCTGGCTAATTGTAAATGTAAAAGGGATGCTTTGCCTGCAGTTTCTACTTGTATTGAAAAATCTGCTTTAAATATTTTCCCATTGTACAAGTCACTTCTTGTTTACAGTGTCTATATGACTCAGATGATAATTCTTCCAGGGCTATGAACAGTGGTACCATTTCACGGAGATTTGCCTGGGCTGCATTCGCAGAACCTCCAAACTGATGGTAAAAATGAGATTTTAAATTATCCTTCGGATAGAAATTTAGCTTTTGGTTCCTCTGCTGCAGAGGTGATCAGAAAGTGTAATGAAAGGAGTTAGTTGATACAGGGAATCTTTAAAATTTTTCAACCCCGTCCCCCTTTTCCAAATCTTCCAAGGGATTCTCTAGCTTCTCCTCCAATCTGGCAAAAAACCCCCAAAATAAATAGTCTCAATAAAATGTAGGCAAACAGATGTTAAGAACAAATATTAAGGGGGTTCCAAAGAGAATTCAGGAACCCCCCAAAATCAAGGACAGTCAAAAGACCCCATTAACATGGATGGCCTGGATGACTGTTTATAAGCCCTAATCCCTTTCTGTGGCTAACGTTAACACTCACATCACCAAGACAGCCTCCTATCCTCCCTCCAACTCATATGTGTTCACACACACACAAATGCATGCATGCACATGCATACATAAGTGCACACACACACACACACACACACACACACACACACACACACACACACACACACACACACACACACACACTACATAGTCTGTGAGCTACTATCAGCAGCTTGGGAGTTCCAAGCCCAAATCCCTGTTCTTGCTGCATGAAAAGCCTGTACTTGCTAGTGGCAGACAGTCAACAGACAACCTCTCCTTCCACCGAAAGGTGAGCCAACACCATCCCTCATTCCCACCCTCCTCCAGCCAGTTCCTCAAACACTCAAGCCACTAACTGAACTTGAGTCATAGTCAGGGCTATATCCCTTTATGCTATGGCCCTGAGTGGGACTTGAAACTTTTAGTAAATAATCAACATTATCGAGGATAAAGCAAGTAGTGAGTAATGAATAGCTAATGAATGCATGAAGTGTCACTAGAAGAATCTGAACAAGTGCACTGCTGCTAAAACAAGACACTACCACCATAATTATACCACACAAGACAGTAACCCAAACAGTGGTATACAAAAATCATCTGATGAGAGACACCATGTCCCATTACACATGACACAAAGGAAGCAACACCACTGTCTAAACTCAGCAGATTCTTCTCTGCTTTTAAACAAGGAACATCTTTAATAAATTATCACCTATGACATAGGCAATCATACATTTATATAAATTAAAACAAACCATATTGACATATTTTCAATTGCAAACATTATTCATCATTTATAATCTTCTATACAGTCATTGTCAATTAAACATTACAAAGCTCATTGAATTCCTACTTTCCTTTAAACCCAAGTCGAACTCCAAAACATTGTGATGCTGTATTGCTCCCACAATTCCCATTTTTTTCTATGTAATTTGCGCCTAACCTTTTCTAAAGATTCAACTTCCAGTTCTTTTATCTCTGTTACTACTCTCACTACTTCTAGTACGGTTGGTTTACAATTTGATTTCCATTTTCTAGTAATGACTTTTTTGGCAGCCACCAGAATTAAACTCAGCAAGACCTTACTATGTCTAAGCAATTCCAATTCTGTATCACAGCTCAAAAAATAATTTCCTAAATTACACCAATTTACTCACCCATTATTTCTAACAGAGTAGTCTGCAGGGAATTTTTAAAGTCTGCCAACTTATTACGGTCCCAAAAATATGTTCCTAATTACCCCTGTCTTCCCCATAATATCTCCAAAATTTGCAATCTACCTGAATAAAAAATCTTTGGAGTCTGCTTGGGGCATAAAATAGCTATGAAAATGCTTCCAACCAAAGATCCTAAATCTTCTAGACTTTTTTTCATATTTGGGAGCCATTCATATACCCTCCCATTGTTTCTTTGTGAATTGCTTAGCCAATCTTTCTTCCCAATTCTTCCTAACCACCTTTGGTTGATTCCTATAGCTATCATGCAATATTTCTTAGGCCCTACTAATTGTCCCTTTTTAAAAGCAGCTTCTGTTCAAGATTCTGCTACAAAATTCTACCAGTGCTGGTCTTTCGCTTAAGATTCCCCCACTCCTTTCTCTTTGCCCATACTGTGACATCAGTCTCTAGTCTGCAATCCAAATGAATTATTGTCCTCTTGTAATTCTATTACCTTTCCCTCTCTACTTATTTGCTGCTAATACAATGGCTCCACTGATAGTTTTCTTCAGTAAATCCCAGCCCCCTGTTGCCTATTCTCTGTTCACCTCATTGCGGTCAACCCTAATAGCAGAATCTCCTCTCTCCATTCCTGTGTTGGCTTAAAATACTTTCTGCTACTTTATGAATACAATATTCTGCATGGTTATTATTATTTTCCTTAGGGATTTGCATCCAAAATCCCAGTATCTCCCTATTTTTGAGCTTCCCCCCATTTCATTAATCCTTTTCACTTTGAATTATAGCTTTCTGATTCTGCTATGCATAGGAACCTTAACGGTGTAGCTCTGAAATAGCCCTTCAAATCAGGTAATCTTAAACCTCCTTGTTCTATTCAAAGGATCAACTTATCCTACATGACATTTGCCCTCTTTCCCTCCAAGATAAAACCCTTCAACTCTTTCTTAAATGCTATCCACAACTTCTCCTCTGGTTGATAAAAACATGCCTGACTTATGTATTAAACTAAAGGGACTAAAACATTTTCACTAATTGTATCTTGTTATCCATATCCATAAAATAGACTTTCCAATATCTCAGTTTTTGTATTATCATTTTAGTCTCTTACCACATACCCTTAGCTGCCATAACAGAATTTTAATCCATACTCCTAAGTGCTTCATTTTATCATGTTCCTATAAATATGGGTATTGCCAAACCAATCTGTGTGTGGGTAGTTTATAGCTGTTGCTTTCATTTTATCTTCATTAATTTTCTATCCCGAAAAGACTCAGAACTGTCTCAGAATGTTCCACAAGACTGGAATGTTGTTTTCTGATTTTATTTGGTACAAAATAATATCATCTACAAATAAAGCCAACTTTTCTGGATTACCATACCAGTTATATCTATGAATTTCGAGTCTCTTATTTTCTTTGCCAGTGGTTCTAAATATAACATAAATAACAAAAGGGAAGAGGACACCACTGCTTGACTCTTCTGCTCAAACACAGAGGACCCCCCACTCTAATTTTCATCTCTACTCCCTCATATATATCCTTCTAATAAACCTTATTAAAAATTTTATCAGGGAATGCATATGCTTCCATTGCCCTACTCATAAAATCCTAGCTTACTCTGCGGAATGCTTTCTCTGCATCAAGACCCAACAACAACAGTGGTCTTTTCTTATATTCTGCTTCCCTCTGAATCATCATTATTCTATTTATGTTGTCAAATGTTTGCCTTCCCTCCAAAAACACACTGATCCATATCTATCAATACTGGCATCATCTCTACCATTCTTTTAATCATTATTGATATAAACACATTATAATCATGGTTTAGAATCAAAATGGGCCTATATGAAACTGAGTCTGATGGATTTTCAGCATCTTTAGGTATTACAGATGCCACAGCTTTAATCCAGGATGCTGGTACTTATCATCCTTTTAAAATACTGTTGAACAAAACATTCTAGTTCTCTATCACTTTTTTCCCTGCTAGATTCCAAACTTCCACAAGAATCCCAAATATTCTTGGGGACATTCCTGTAGACTGGTTATACATCACCATTTTTATCTCATCTCTTCCTGCTCTAACTGTTAATAATTTAGACTAATCTACCTCTAACTTTGACATATTCAATTCTTCCACAAACATTTCCATTTGCGTTTTTTCTTGAGTTCCACATTTCTCTGCTTTATACAGATTTTCATACAATTTCCGAAATATTTTTAATATCTGTACATGATATCTGGTTATTTTCCTTGTTATAGGCTCCCTAAGCTTTGCAACAACCCTTTCTATTTTCTGTTGCCAGAGTTGTGCTTTTATGCTGTGGAGCAAAACAGTTGCTTAACACCAGTATTTCTAAAATCATGCATATTATTGAGGTGCTACCTTATTTTCTCTTTAGCACTCTGCAGCTGCACCTTTTCTTGTTCTTTGAGATTCTTCCATTCTGCAATACTATAACCTTTGTCAGTCCCTCTAAATAATTCTTGTCACCATATCTCTTTTTTATTTCTATCCTATTTTTAAACTCCACTTATTTATCCCACTCCCTAGCTATATTTTCTGAAGAAATTTCTATCTTCCCTAATAACTCCTGAATAATTTCTACTTCCCATTCCTTAAATTATAATCTGTTTAACAGGTAGGTGGGGAAGCACCAGTCTCTCATTTTATTTCATTATCCTGCATTTTTATTTTATTTATTATTGGCATGTGATCTGAAATAGTAATTGGATAGTTATCAAAACTTTCAATGAAATGCACATGTTCTTGTGAAATATAATTTCTGTCTAGCCTGTCACAGTTTTTGTATATTACCAAATATTTTCATACATTTCTACCTTCTTTCCTTATATTTTCACTTCTAGGCCCCACCAGATAAATCCTCATTGTTGCAAATCAAAGTCTAGTTCCCAGCTGAAATATTCCCTGCTGAAAGCTGATTATTTACCACAGAATTTTCTTAATCTCAACTGTAGTAGCTTTAAGTGGAGTATAAATACATGCCAGCATACTCTTCCTCCCTTGAGAGTACCCCCCCCGCTACTGCAAATCTACTATTATCTTTTTTCCTTCTTCAATCACTACTGCAGTTTGTCTAGCAATTAATATAAGTACTCTTTGTTTTCCTTTGTCCAAGATATTTCAATGAATAACCATCCTGAAATCCTTTATTTCTCAAATTCACATGCTCAGTTCTTTCCAAATGTGTCTTCTACAGCATAATTATTTGTACTCTGCATTTTTAATATAGTTCACTAGCCTTTTTGTATATACTTGTGAGACTATTTACATTTGAAGAATTACACTATGGGAAGTGTTGTCATTATGATAATAAGTTATTATTCCCACGTTATATATAACAGTTTTTTAATGTCCAGTTTCAGCTTTTGTGTTACATACATACACTACTGCTTGGCAGGTTGATCTTTTATACAATTATTTCATGTCATATACATTTGAACCTATGTCACATCTTACAAGATTTTTTGTTTTAATGAAAATCCTCAGATATAAAAATACACCCCCGAATACCCTCATAATCTATTACTGCAGACATAAAACTATGTTCATCTTCAAATAATGAAGTTTAACCCTCCTAATGATAATAGGAACAACTGACCCAGACTGACAGCAATACTCACAGGCTTGAACTTACCTATAATGAAGGCAGTCTATATCATTTCATCAAATGGCTGTGAATAGCCATCCATCGAACACATATTAATCAAAGCCACTCTTTACCGAAAGGTTAAATTTAAGTAGGGCAAGCAAGTGGTTGGCCAACTGAGCGACTGCAAAAAAAAATAAGCAAATAAAATTTAAAACATGTCAAGGCAGGGGCTGATCCTCTCATATCCCCCTAACTAAATATACCAACTCTGAGATTGCATTACAGTGGGGAAAATGGCAAATTCCAGATGGTGGCCACTGGTTTGCCCTAGTAAAAATTTGCTGTTCGATGAAGAGCAGCTTCGATAAATAGGTGTTCCATGAATGGCTATTCACCAAATAACCATTTGACAAAATAATATAGATCCTAATGAAGGTTATCCATGCTAACATACATGGTACAGCCTGTGCTTCTACTTACACTAAGTGCTGTTTGTTTTTGTTTTATCTTTATTCCTCTCCCAGGTGTAACAAAGAACTTGAATGCTTTCACAAAACAATATATTCTAGCCATTGAAAGAAAAAAGCATTTTGTTTTTATTGTCCTTATCAGCTTATCCCCATAGACACAAGAGAACCAGACACACAGTTGCCTTCAGCTACAATCTTCTCATGTTGCACTGTGAACATTTATTTGCTAAAGGAAAACTTTTCATTGCATTCAGTGTTATTTTACTTACATGCTTCCCCTTAAAACTTATTAGGTCAAGACAAGGGCCTTAATTCAGTCATTCCCTTATGCAAAAGTAAGAAAAAGCATGTCAGTTTTACTTTCTTTACTACTTTACTAGTCTTTTGTCCAGGCTTGCTTTTCTTTTTACATTGCAGTGTCTACATTTCTTAAAACTGAACAAAAAGAAAGAAAGAAAGAAAGAAAGAAAGAAAGAAAGAAAAAGAAAGAGGGAAGGGAAAAAGGGCACCTGTTTAGTATCCCGATTACACAGAAAAACAACTGAAGAAGCATTACTTTATGACATGCAGCATGTGTCATGTTTTATAAAAAATACTGTTAAGAACAAAAACTGTTTTACTTACCTCTTTCCTTCCCCTTCCCATGTCCTTAATGTTCTTCCAGACATTAATGATGTGAAGTAGGCCATCTGCTTTGGAGACCCCTACAATTTTAACAGTGTCAAAAAAGTCCAATATTTCCAGGTTTTCTTGTTCTGCCACATTTCACAAATGTGACTGTGATGCTTTGTAATCCCACATTTATTCATTAATTTCTGAGTTGATGGTTTACTTCCTGTTGATCTTCATCACACAACTTCAGTCTCTGGTTCATTTCTAATGTACTCCTGGTTCTTGTCATCAACTCCTGTGCCTTTTTCTGTCTATCAAGCATTTTCATTTGGCATAGCCTCTCTATGAGCTTCATTATCAGAAGAATAAAATGCAGAACCCTCTTCTGATAGCTCACTTTGTGTTGGACAAACTTTTGTGTTTTCTCATTAGCAAGTTCTGCATCAAAAATGACTGACTCTCCAGAAAAAAATATCCTTGAAATAGTTTTAAACAGAAGGGCACCTGTTTACTTTAGTATCCCGATTACACAGAAAAACAACTGAAGAAGCATTACTTTATGACATGCAGCATGTGTCATGTTTTATAAAAAATACTGTTAAGAACAAAAACTGCTTTACTTACCTCTTTCCTTCCCCTTCCCATGTCCTTAATGTTCTTCCAAACATTGCTGGAATAAATTTACTCCTCTTCTGCCAGCTGTGCAGTGAGTAATCATTTCCTACAAACACTCTCCTGTCTCCAATTTTTAGTACTTTGTCCATCTGCCACAGTTTTGTCAGAATTAAATATTTTTCTTGTAGGACTGCATGTTTACTATTAGAGGTCTTGGCTGTTTCTCACTGCCAGGTTTGGCGCATACACACGATGTCCCCTTTCAATTAACAACTCCTGCTGTGGAATACCAGTCCAGTTGCTTATTTACGGTTTCATAAATTAATATAGCCTGTTCCTTTCATTGGTACAGCAGAAAATCTCAGTTTTTCCCTACATGCTCTGCCTTTATTTCTACCATTTTTTGAAACATCTCTTCTTGAGCAGTCTCATACTCAGCCAGTCCTTTCTTCATTTTGACCTCTGATCTTTGAAGGTTTATCTCTTTAAAGCTTCCTCCATTTCTTTCTTGCCTTTTGTTATTTGAATTGATATATTCATTTAGGGTTTTACTTATTTTAATCAGATCTGAGCACATTTGACTTATTTTTTCCTCCAGATTACAGGAAGTTATCCCTTGCAGCAACACTGGAATTTGAATTGCTTCTTGCTTTACAGCTGCAGGATTCTTCTCAACCAACATTTTCTCCTCACCTTTTGCATTGATTTTCTTTCAGGTTCTCTAAATTTCCTCTTTGCTGGTATCCAGGTAGTGCACTTAGTAGCTGGTAACTGAAATTTACCCAAAAAGTCAAATCCATTGGTTTTCTTTTCTGAGATTCTGTTTTCACACTGGGAGAGCTACAATTAAACTGTTTACTTAGTCTGCAGCCATCTTGAAAGTTACAAACTCAGCAGATTCTTGAGAAATGTTGGTGACTTGTATAACTCTCTACAAACTGGCACATATGTCTGCTACTACAAAAGTTACTTATTTGTAGTAATCATTTGTCAGTGGCCATCAATGTGTGGAGGTGTTTTGCTATTTTCCTGGAAGAGGTGAGAAGATCACCATCATTTAGATGTACATATGCTGGCAACCACAGACACTTATAAATGGTTTAATTACACTGCTAATAAAGTTGGGGTGATTGTTTGGGTGATAGGATGGCACGGTGGCACAAGGGTTAGTGTTGTTGTCTCACAGCACTTGGCTTTCCATTTTTGGTTCTGGGTGGAGGGACTTTTGTACAAAGTCCTCAGTGTATCTTTATGTTATTCACCAAGTACTTCAGTTTCCTCCCACATATCAAAGATGAGCCATTGATGAAATTTCATTTCCTCAGCAGCTCGTAGATGTGCATGTCATGTGACAGTGAGTAAGTTTTCACATCCTGCAATGGGCTGGGGCCCAGTTCATGATCAATTTCTCTGCCTTTCACCCAATAAGTGCCTACACATGGTCTAGTTCTCCAATGACCCTGAATTAGATTAAGCAGGCAATCAAGGTCTGAAGGACTGAATGGGTTAGTTAGTGCTACAAACAAGTGGCATGCAACAGTTTAATTTAATACAGCACTAAAGGTGTGGCTGACAGGGAAGAAACATATTGTTGGTGCTATACATGAGCTGGAATGTACTATTTTACAGGTGTTGGAGCTACCTAGCATCCCACAACATGTTATAGCAGCACATAGCTTATTCATGCTCAGCACTTGCTCAGAACATGTAAGCACTAAATAAGCTACTAATTACAATAGCACTCAATCTTCCTCGTTACCTAAAGGAAAACCATTTTTGTACTTACTTTTCTCACTTGCTTAGAGAAAAACAGCTCTTGTACTCACTTTCCTCACTTATCTAGAGGAAAATAGTTTTTTATTCAGGCATGTCCAAGGGTCAGCTCCCAGTGTTCTCTCCTGTCTGTCTGATGAATCTGGGCATCTTGAGGCAATGTAGAAATTGCCTCATGTACACAGACAACCCTCTACTCCTACCACCCAACACGACAACCGGTGAGAGATGCACTTATCTAGCCAAACTGGAGGTAAAGCTCTCTCCAACAAAGACTGAACTTGACAGTCATGAGGAGAAGGTAAACATTTGCACCACACCACACTCATCACATAGTCTCAATAAATCTACACCACCAAAATCCACACATAGTAACACAATAACATTCAAGGAGGCTGTCAATAATAACCTGTCCAAGCAACAGAGACCTCCAAAGCAGAAACGCAAGCAACCTCCATCCCCCAACACAACCCAAATGACACATAGCCCACAGACTCAGTGTGCCACTCAACCACAGCCAATAAGGCAAAACAACATACACAACACACTAGTCATAGGTGACTCTATAGTCAGGCACACTGATGTCCCACTCACCAAGCTAAACAAGGAGAAGGTTACTGTCAGCTGCCTGTCGGGTGCCAGGATCCGCCACATAACCCACGCACTCAGGTCACTCCACAATAAGTACAAATATGACTCTGTCATTGTCCATGTTGGTGTGAATGACCTGAGATGTACGTCCCTGGACAACATGAAAAGAGACATGGAAGAGCTCTCTGATCTTGTAGCCCAGGCAGGTATGACCCTAGCCCTGAGTAGTATTCTGCCATCGCTCAGAAAGATACCACAGTACAAGGACAAAATGATTGACTTCAACAATTGGGTAAGCTTCTGGTGTCATTCTAAGGGGATCCAGTATCTGTCTGCTTGGGATGACATGGTCGACAGACCATGATGCTTTGCCACAGATGGCCTGCACCTGTCGCCCCTGGGATTCCGGATACTGGCTAAGGCTCTTGCTGCCCCTACACTGCCTTTTTTAGGCAGGGTTCAAATAAATTCACCACCATAACAGGA
Source organism: Protopterus annectens (assembly GCF_019279795.1). Classification (NCBI taxonomy): domain Eukaryota; kingdom Metazoa; phylum Chordata; order Ceratodontiformes; family Protopteridae; genus Protopterus; species Protopterus annectens. Next base: position 301,934,391 of record NC_056729.1, read on the forward strand.
ACATCAAGCAAAAACTGAGGGTAATGCTACTCAATGCAAGAAGTCTAAATCTCAAAATGCACTCACTCGAGGCACTCCTTAAAATGGAGAACATCGATATCTGTGCAGTGACTGAGACCTGGTTGAAGGCTCCAGGCAGCACCCCTGCACTACCAGGCTATAACTCATACCACACTTTTTGGCCATGTAACCTGGACTGCAACACCAAAGGCGGAGGTGTGTCCATATTCATTAAGGATATCCACACCTCCAGGCTAGTTGCTCAGCATAATGCATCCGAGGTTATCCAAGTGCAACTAACTCAGGGCAAAATTGCAATCCAAATTGTAGCTTGCTACAGATTCCCCACCATGCCCCAGGATTTCAACTCCTCTTTTCTTGATGTACTGGAAAATATTAGGGGTTCAATCAAACACCCTAATAATGGGCGACTTCAACTACCCCACCATTAACTGGGAAAACTACTCGTGTACCAACTCCTTAGCTCAACGCTTTCTGGAATTCATAAACTCCAATGCTCTAGATCAACTTATCCACACCCCCACCAGTGGCAACAATATCCTAGACCTAATCATTACTAACATGAGTGACCGGTGTTCCACACCTGAAGTCAACTCCTCATTGGTCCGATTCAACCATAAGCTTATCACCCTTGATGTCCACATCCCACCCCCACCCCCCCATTAAGGAAACCACAGTAAAAAATTTCTTCAAAGCCAACTTCATGCTTCTTAAGACAGAAGTGGTGAACTTCATGACACCCATGTAGATGGACAATACATTTACAACTGCTGAATCCTACACAAATGTACTCTATAAGCACTTACACGAGTGCATGAATCGTGCTATCCCAAACAGAACCAAGACGCTATCCTCCAAAAAAAGGAAGCCAATCTGGTGGTCCCCTGCCATACACAAACTGTATAACAGAAGGAAGAAACTGTTGCAAAAGAGAGTAAAATCCCATGAGTGGAGGAGCTCCCTGGTCAGCCTCAGTAAGAAGCTAAGATCCCTTATAAGATCCTCCAAAGCTAGCTACAAAAACAAAATTGCCACTAAATCCAAGGACAACCGCAAAGCATTCTATAGCTATGTCAAGAATCTAGATGGCAACACCAAGATCTGCTCTGATTTACAGCACAAAGGCACGAAAATTTCAGAACCAACTGATATTGCCAACATCCTGGCAGATAAGTTCAGTGTTAACTTTACCCCCCTCTCACTCACTAAAGGGCCCATATCTATACAGGAAGAATGCAGAGTCCCTGTAATCACAACTACGCAGGTAAAAGCTGCACTCTCTAAAGCCAAAACACAGCATCCATGGGACCGGACAACATCCCAGGCTGCGTTTTACACGAACTTCAGAACGAACTGGCTCCCCACTTAAGCACCATGTTCAATAAAGCCTCGCATCAGGCTTTGTGCCCACTGAATGGTGCACAGCAACAGTTATCCCACTCCACAAAGAGGGAGCCACCACTTATCCCGGGAACTATCAACCTATTAGCCTGATGAGCCTGGTCTGCAAGGCCATGGAACGTATCATCATGGAACTCATAAACAAAGACATTGGTAACCTCCAAACTCTGGATCCCACCCAGTTTGGGTTTGTGAAAGGCAGATCATGCCTCCTGAACCTGATCAACTTCTTTGAGGCAGTCACCAAAGCTGTGAATGAGGGTAAGGTGGTTCACACAGCCTATCTTGACCTCGCCAAGGCTTTCGACACCATCCCCATTCTGGAATTATAGCTAAACTCACTAAACTAGGTATAAATCCCTACGTCACAAGATGGGTTGCCAACTGGCTCACTGACAGAACCCACACTGTAAAAGTTGCAGACTCCAAATCTGACCTCAAAGCAGTGACAAGTGGAGTACCACAGGGTTCCGTCCTGGGACCTCTCCTGTTTGGTATCTACTTCTCTGAAGTACAGGCTAACACTGAAGGCCTCTGACTAATGAAGTTCGCATATGACTGCAAACTAGGAGCCATAGTCAAGTCCCCAAATGATGTGGACATCCTACAGAAGGGCCTCACTGAGACAGATGCCTGGTGTTAGAGCCATGGCCTCAAGCTCAATGCCAAAAAGTGCAGTGTCATCATCCCCTTTGGTAAAAACTCTGTACCCATGAACTGCCACATAGGCAGCAATCTACTTAACACCGAATGCGTGATAAGAGACCTTGGAACCCAGGTGGACAGTAGTCTCTCCTTTGATAGTCACATTGCCACAGTAGTCAGGAAGTCATTCTGCGTGGCACATCTAATCATAAAAGGGTTCTCATTCAGGAAAAAAGTGGTCATTGTTCCCCTCTACTCGTCACTCATTAGACCCATTATAGAAACGCCCATTTTGGAATGTACCTCACAAGACATCTGCAGCAGCTGGAAAGGCCACAGAAGTACCTCACAAAGAGGATTACTGGCCTCAAACAAATGCCCTATACTGACCGCATCAAAAAATTCCAGCTTTACTCCGTAGCATATTACCTACTCCAAGGTGATCTCTGTCTAACATATAAAGCTATGTCAAACCCAGAGCTGTTGGACATGCTACACCTAAAGAAATCCCAATCCCTCCGAGCTACACGCTCTAGGGACCTAAGCCTTGTCACCACAATAAACAGGACAAGCTGGAGGGATAGATTCCTGACCCAGAGACTTCCTACACTTTGGAACAAGCTACCCATCTATGTCAAGCAAAGTTCTTCATTAGCACTCTTCAAGAAAAATCTTGATGTGTGGATGGGAAATAGGAAATACACCCCGGGGATCACTTCTGTTTCTCTGCTGGACAGTGGCACAGGAAAATAACTTTCTTGGGTGGCGTAAGCTATGGAACCTTGCTGGCTAGGCTTACGTAGGCCCTTGGGCCGATAGCCTAGTACCTACCTATGAACCTATGTGAGTGGGCTTATGTGAATGACATCTTGCCTGACTTCTCTACATATTTGCATTGGTAACTTCATAAAGTACACAATTATAGTGTAGGATATTTCCAGTGTGTTGTACAGAAAAAAGATCTAGCCCATTTCTTTTCTTTATTGCTGATTGACAGACTTTGTTATGTGTAAGTTTTAAGACTAAGCCCCACTGCTAAAGATGCTGTGCAATCTGGCCAGCACAGCACTGTTACCAAGTCTGCCCCTAAACAGCAATACACACTGTCCCATAGGTAAAGTTCAGTAATAACTTACTCTATGTTACTTCCAAAGGTTACCCATCTGAATAAAGCTTAGATAAGTAATTTAAAATATCATAAATTACACTTTACTTCTTAATGAGAAAATGTAAATTTACAAGCATTAGATCACTACATGCCTGTAAATGAAATAAAAACAATCTGTTACCACAGTATTGCTCTCATTATCTTACTGTCTAACTGCAGCTTGTACAATAATGGGCAATCAAAGCCTACCAGTAGAGTGTACATAAATAATATAACAGACAGAGAAAGGTTTATTTTAAAATAAGCCATAGCTTATCATTTATAGTTGGAGTGAACCGCAAGTACGGTAATTAGACATCATCATCATTTTGGTTCTTGATCACTAATTCAAGTTACTTCTGCTGTTATCAGCTTTAGTCAGGATTACATTACTGTAATATGTGCCTTAGTTTATCATAATTCTTTATACAATAATTAAGCAATGTGGGAAATCATTCACAATTACTTAAAAATTATAAACATGATAAAGGTAGGTCACAGCTATTGTGTTTCCCTACACAAATATATTCCAGTCTTGTTGTAGATTTTTTTGTTGAAGTGGTAGACTGCCTACTACTCAGAAACAACTTTCTTTTTTATGATATTATCAGAAAAAATGCACTCTGGCCTTGTTCTACTGACAATAATAATACTTCACAAAATGAGCAGAAACAGCTACTCAGCATTATTTGGCTCGGAGAAATGGCGCATCATAGATCTCAGATGAAGGCTTCAGTAACTTTTTTGAAGACAGTTCTTCAATCAATTTACAGAATTTCACTTGAACAGATTAGTTGAAGTGGTAGACTGCCTACTACTCAGAAACAGCTTTCTTTTTTATGATATTATCAGAAAAAAAGCACTCTGGCCTTGTTCTACTGACAATAATAATACTTCACAAAATGAGCAGAAACAGCTACTCAGCATTATTTGGCTCGGAGAAATGGCGCATCATAGATCTCAGATGAAGGCTTCAGTAACTTTTTTGAAGACAGTTCTTCAATCAATTTACAGAATTTCACTTGAACAGATTAGCTGATAGATTTTTAAACAATGTGTACCTCAAATGGATAAGCAGAGATATTCTCAGAGATTCAGACAGAATCCCTAATGCTTGCATAAACTACTTACCACAGGAAGTTCAATTTATGTGATCAGATAAAATACAACTTAGACACAGCTTTAGTTGCAATGAGATGACATAATTATTGGCCAATTAGTATGCTGTTAATTGCCCTTAGTTACATATCCACCCTTAATTACAGCTAGTGCTAAAAACATTTTTCAGCAGTAATTACCACTGGCAAGCCCATACATCTTATTGGCACAGACATCCCCCATTCAGAAACACATACAGATAGTCATATACAGGCGCACACATTCATACAACATCACATCCCACTCAAAGAAATTACACAATACCCCCCACAAACACACACACACACACACACACACACACACACACACACACACACACACACACATCTGCACTGTTGACCCCCTATATAACCCCTTATTGTAACCACTCATTGACACACGCACTCACACACACACACACACACACAATAGTACCTATCTGCTAAACTTCACTAAATTTCCCTGCAAATCAGCTTCACAGGTCCACTAGAATGGTTCTTCGAATCATGAAAAAAAAAAACTGCAAATGGCCTGTCTCTGAAACAAAAAGGGTTACTGTGAGTGACTGACTGCTCTTGTTACTGTTTACTGCTCACAGTAACCCTTTTTGAATCCCTGGAATGGTGTCTTATTCACTAACAGGAAATATGTGAACTTGCTTTCACCGTATGTAGGCACATAGTGGTGCCATTAGTAAGCTGGTCCAGTAAAGCTATTGAAAAAAGGTGGCATGATACATGCTATTCCTAGGTTAGGAATATGCATTGATATATGTTCTGCAAATAACACAGCTGTAGACCTAAGCTTAAAATGTCTCCCAAAGAAAGAAAATGTTATCAAAATGAGTAAAAATGTCCCCATAAGAACTAATTTTGTATACACGACTTAGGTATCTCAGACCTGACCGAACTGAAAAAAACATGCATTCAGTAATGTGGGCATACAGATCTGATAGTAATTGAAAACTCTAGAAAAGATTTTTATAACTTATTCTGAATCATAGACATGGAAGTAACACAAAAGTAGCAGCAGTAATGCAGTTAACTGCACAGTTTTGCTTGATATGGGTAAGCTAAGAAGTCTGTAAGTCTTAGCCCCAAATCATGCACTTGAATGTATTACAGCATGGCATAGACAGCTGCTCTTATTTTGGATAAGGTGTTAAATAGAAGTCCAATCTCTCTAAGGTGATGGTAGTTAAGGTCTTGTCTTTCAGCTTTTCTTGGTTAGGGGTCGCCACAGCGGAACTCCAGTCCTCTCGTGACTGGCAGTGGATTTGTACGGTGCCAAGTTGCCAGCCCGACGCCCAACCTTCAAGGAAGGCACACCCATTCACGCACTCACCTACTTGCACCTCTTTTTGCATCACTCAACCGTGGGGAGGACATGCAGACTCCACACAGAAGGCAGTCCAGCTGAGAATCAAATGGGAGAACCTCTTGCTTTGAGGCGACAATGCTAACCGCTGCACCAACGCGGGTACGGTTGTCAAAGAACTCATTCCAAGTTTCTTGGTGTCCAGACAAAATGCCTCCATTTCTGTGTAAATATCGTCCTGGGGTACTCTGAAAAAAAAGCTTAAGCATTCACAGCAATAATGAAATAAAGTGAAGCAAAGCATGAATGGAAGAATGTGCCTTATAAAACGTTGTGTTATATGCAACACAAATGTGAATACTACATATTATCTATCATTCATGTGCTTCCCTGTCACTGACAAAAGTATATATGTTTTTTTTTACAGATATGCTGCAATTGATAATGTTTGTTTAATGTTTGCATGTTAGCAGTAATCACACTGGTATTATGTAGTGCCAGTGCCTATAATATCTTACTCCTGGCACACTGGGCATTACGTGGCTGCTGTAAATCTTTCATTCCTTTTGCTGCCATTCTAAATGCTTAATGTCTGGAGGGAGTGAGCTTAACAAATCTGAATCACAATTACTTAGGTATTCTGTAAAGTCAGTCTGAGCCCTGAGCTGCCCATGTATTGCATGAGAAGCTTATGTAAGCTCACAGCTATGGCATCAATCATGCCATTGGTAGTCTGCACCATAATTTCTGCTCATGCTGTGTAGGGTGATACAGGATATCACTGTAAGTATTAATTGTAAGACAATGTAAGTTCAGTTCTCTAGCCAGTGAGTATTAAAACTGTCCACAGAAGCAATGTTCATAAAGGCCTGAAGTGAAAAGCTAAAAAAGGCCCAACACCACTTATTATTATTTTTTGCCGACACTAACATAACAAAATAATAAAAATTACTGGCTGCCTGCACTTAATTCCAGTGCTACATCAATTAAAACATTGCAAATTTAGCACTGAGATATCATTATCTTAAATGTCACACCAGTAAAGGAGGGGGAAAATCAAGTACCAACCTAAATGTAAAGTATATATATATAAAATAATTTAGGATACACCATGAATTTTCAGAACCACACATCACAGTTTACAAGTCCTTACTACTAAAGCACCAAACCCATAACTCAAGTGCAAATATGCACTTTGAGGTTGCTGCACTTTGGGGAAAGAAAGATCATTAGCAGACAGTGAAGTGCTATATCACACTTTCTGTGGGAGGGTGCAGTCCTGGATAATGTGAAAAACACACACTTGAACACAAAGGAGTACCCTATAAGGAGTTACCAAAATATATGAACAGAAAATACTCCAAACTGACAGGCTTGAGCGAATGTGATACAAGCAATCTCACATTAAGCAACAGCATGTCTGCTACTTATGTTAACTCTATATCTATCTATTTATCTTTTGATTTTTGATTACTGGGAAAATATGGATCGGTAGGAGCCCATTTTCAGGGGAGACCTAGGAGAAAAGCTCCAAAGTATTTCAAAACATTTTAAGAACAATAATTTTTACAATCTTTAAAAATAATACAAAAAACAACTACAGTTTAAATAGTTATACCAAACTTGACATAATATAAGCAACAAAAGTTATGTACTTGCCATAATGTTAAATCCATGTTGTCTAACTTTTGTCTGGTTCAACTATGGGTTGTCGGATCTGACCTCAGCACCAAATTTGAGGGTCTTTGGTCTCAGGGCTTCAACTCCTCCCATACCCATAATTCTCTAAACTCCACCCTACTGCTACAGATCAAGTTTGCCCCCTGAAAAATTATGTCCAAAAGGAAATAATAATAATAGTAACTGTACATTAGTGAAATAACCATCCCTGAGCACTAGTTCTATAGTGTGTGATAGAGACATGGCAAGGTTAAAAGACACTGGCAGTAATGACTGCTCATACATAGGGAATAACAAATTCATCTGGTCATCAGAGTGTTACTTGTCACAATTTGGCAGGGGGCTGGAGGAGAGATGTTGAACTGTATGTAAGTCAAACAACATGGATCTAATGTTATAGTAAGTATATAACTTTCATAACCAGTGTTGTCTGTTTTTATCCAATTCAACTATGGGACAGATTCCCAAGTATATAGACCTGAGTGGTATTGAAGAAGGAAATTCCTGAGGATGGCAGAGCCAAAAAATGAATGAGATCTACAATGTTCATCCAGTTTATTATGGGCTACAAATATATGAACTGTTGACCAAGTAACTGCTGCACGGATATCATCAATAGATAATCTACTTGCAAAGGCTGTACGAGTTGCTAATGCCCTTGCTGAATGAGCTTTAGGTTTAGATCTTAGAAACAAACCCTTTTTATTGTACACGTATGAAATATAATCAGATAACCATCCAGACAAAGTAACTTTAGCCACTGTTTTGCCCAATTTTGGCTTAGAGAATGTCACAGACAGTTAATCTGACTTTCTGAAAGCTTAGTCCTATGAAGATAAAACCTAAGCTGGCAAAAGACATCCAGCATAAGAAGCATATATTTACCTTTATTTGAAAGTCTTGGAAAAAATACAATTTATTGATTGATTTAGTTTCAGATGGCATTTTAAGAAGGAAGAAAGCATTTGTTCTAAGTGAAACCCTGTCCTTATGAAAACCCAGTCACTGCATTTTACAGGATACCGCTTGCATCTATGATATCCACTTAGTTGAAGTGATAACCACCAGAAAAATTGATTTCCAAGAGAAAGAACTTTACATCCACTGATGCTGCTAGCTCAAACAGAGGCTGAGTCAGTGCTCATAACATGATAGTAATGTCCCAATAAGAAATGGGTCTCTGATAGGGGGCAGAAAGGAGAAAATATCCATTCAGGAAAGCCTTAGAAATCATCAAGGAAGCTACAGATGAGTTCTGGCCTATATGAAAGATGGAGATGGTTGCCATTTGAACTCTGACGGTTGAGTAATTGGAATCACAGTTGAAAAGTTCTGACAAAATTTCTAGGACAGAAGGAACATGAGCTGAAAAGGGATCTACACCCTTAGATGTTGCCCAAAAGAAAAACTTCTTCTGTTTGCTGTGGAAAATGTTGTGGTGATACATTTTTGGGATGCTGATGTGATATGGACAAATTGCAAGGAAGGTCTGGCATCTCTGGCTAATGTTAGAACTGAAGGAACCAAGTGATTCATTTCATGGCTTCCTGGTCGGGAGGTTAGTCCAGATGGGTATGTCAACAGATCCAAACATCAATCCAGTTTCCATGCAGGATGTACTAGAAGAGATCAAAGAAAGAGAAACCATGTCTGATGAGGCCAGAAAGCAGCAATGAGGATCACTTTGGCTTTGCACATTTTTATTTTCTGTATAAACTTGTTCATTAAGAACAATGGGGGAAAGGCATAAATAAGACCCATTGGAGAAATCAGGACAAATGAATTGCTGCACTTGTGGTTTAGATGGGATGCAAACAGGTTGCAGCATGTTTGGCCTCACCAACTGAAGATCAAGGCTGTCACTCTTGGACTGTCACTGTTGGATTGAGGGTCATTTGTGAAGCATTAAGATATCTCTGCTCAACATGTCCACCAAAACACTGGACGATCCCAGGACATGCACTGCTAGAAGAAAATGGTGTGAAGACATTACCCATTGCCAGACTGTCATGGCCTCACTGCACAGAGGGTAGAAACAGGTTCCTCCCTGTTTGCTGATGTACTAGACAACCAATATATTGTCTGTCTGCACCTGGATCACACCTCTGGAAAGAGTGTTCTGAAAGGCCTGCTAATGCAAAGAGGACCACTCTCATCTCCAGAACATTGATGTGAAGGTTGACAACTAAATGTGAATACATGCCCTGGACCATCTTCACTTCAAAATCCCACCCCCCCCACGTTAAAAGGGAAGCTTCAGTTATCACTACTGTCACAGGGACTTGCAAGGAATGGTTGGCTGTGTACCACAGAAGAAGGCGTTATCCACCAAGATATATGTTGCCTGCAAATATGAGTAAGTCTTATTTTGCCATGAAGAAGATGAAATCTCTGGGACCACTCTACAGCTAATGTCCACTGAGGAAACCTCATGTGGAACTTGGCTAGTGGGACCATGAGAATCATGGATGCCATTAGACCCAACAGATGGTGAAGAAGTTGATTTGCTATGAGGCAGATGGAAAGCACCCTGTGGCATGGAAGTCAGGCGATTTGTAAGGCTGTGTTTAGGCAGCATCAACTCTATTTGTTGGGAAAGAATAAACTAGCTTTTGGTCAGATTGATTGTGGTGCCTAGATTCTGCATGAACAAGTCATCATGGTATGGGAAAACCTGGATCCCTAGTAGGTGTAGATGCTCTGCTACCATTCACATAACTTTGGTGTACACACGGGGAGCTGTGGTGAGACCAAATGGCAAGGTGCTGAACTGATAATGATTGTCTCCGAGCCAGAAATGCAGAAATCTTCTTGAACATATTTCTATCTTTACATGACAGTATGCATCCTTAAGATCTATGTAGCACATTCAATCATCCTTCCTCAGTACAGGCAATATGGACTGAAGTGTGGCCATCCAGAATTTTGTCTGCAAGACATATGGATTCAACTGACTCTGGTCCAGAATGGGTCTAAAGTCCCCTGTTTTCTTGGGTAATAAAAAGAACCTTGAGTAGATTCCAGATTCTAGTGGTCTTTGAGGAAATGTTGGATGACTCTTTTGTTCTAGCAAACGTCTGCTGCTGAAGTTCTCACAGACTGTGTGGAACAATGGGAACTGTTTTATGTTTGAAGGGGGAAGGGAAAATGGTATAGAATAACCTCTGGAAACTATGTTTAGCACTCATAAATCTGTGGTTATGTTTTGCCAGGCTTGTGGGTGCAGAAAACCCACCCCCTGACTGCCTCCAGAATGCAGCAGTAGGGCAACCCTTTAGGAGAGCTGAAAGAGCTTTATGGAGAATAGTCTGTCATTGTCCTGGTTACGCTGTAGGATGACATCCATTATTTTTACCTCCTCCTCTGTTATGGGGAGGTCTACCACCAGGAATTTCCTGGTAAGAACTCTGTGATTTTCTAAACCCCATCTTCTTCTTCCCAGCCTATGGGGCATGGAGGCTGCCTAGTGTAGAGAGAGTCTTACCATCCTGCTGACACCTGGTCATCATTTCTTTTACTTTAGGTCCAAATGGGAGGAAAACCATCAAAGGGAGCATTGATGAAAGCCATCCTGAAGTTTTCCTCAAAGTCACACAGGTGCATCCAGGCATGTTGGTAAATGGTGATGCCAGTGACTGCTGCCCTTGATGTGCCATCAGCTGCATCGGACAACAGACGCATGGCCATATTGGAGGTAGATTGGAGGGTGGAGAGCTGGGTGTCCACTGTCTTCTGAACATCCACAGGTAAAACACAAGAGAGTGACTTGGATATCTCCTTTGTCAAGTCTCTATGAAATCTGGTGACATGAGCTAAATAATTCAGCACTCTAAGTGCAAAGGGCATAGAAGCATACATCTGTTTCTCAAAGCAGTCCACAGCCCTGGATTCAATATTAGGGGGATAAACAGAGAAACTCTCTTCAGACAATTCCTTCTTTGTTGCCATCACTAAAACCATCGTACTCCCTGGGGGAACTTTGCTCCAAAGTTTCCTGTTTGTATGAGTGGAAAGAATCCTATCTGGTTTTGTGGGCATAGCTTCCACAAAGTCAGAGTTCTTCCATGCCTGTTGAGCCATCAAATCAATGAGTGGATCAACAGGCGGTACCACCGAAGATGAAATTGAAATGGATCCAAAGGCTTCTAAGGAATGCAGACTCATCTGGAGAAGGATTATCTGTGGACCGTCCCCCTTTCTGTTGCATCAGCTCCAGGATCTAGTGAAAACTGATGTCCTTAGAGGGAGATCTTGGGGACCCTTTACCTTCATTCAAGTCTGTGTCTTCATTGTTGGACTCTGGAGAAAAGTGTATGTGTTTCCAATTCCACGTCTGTTTTCTATGAACCATCTGAGGGGGGAGGATCACAGGGTTCAGAATCAAACTGGAAGCTTATATAGCAAGTTGCCTGAGAAGCCTGTGGGACTGACTGCCCTTGTCTAACAGAAGGATGAGAAGTTGAAGATGATTCCAGATGTAGTTCGATGGTGCCCATCTGGATGAAAGCACCTCCTTCACCAGCATTGAAAGGACCTTTTCAAAAACCTCAAAAGCTGAGAATCCCTCAGGCTCTACTGGCACCCTCCTATCCTCAGACAGAAAGGAAACCTCAAAGCTGATAGGCCTCAACACTGAAGAGGATTTTGGTGCAGAGCTATCCAGCACCAAAGCACCAAGCCTTGACACTGAAATTTTGGCTCTGAGATTCTTCCAGATCAGAACCTCTTGGAACTAAATTTTCTCTCTCTTTATCTCTTTAAACATTTCTAAATATATATATTTATACTATATATATATATATATATATATATATATATATATACATATATATATATATATATATATATATATATATATATATATATATATATATATATACGCACACACACACAACACATATATATATATATATATATATATATATATATATATATATATATATAAACAGTAAACAATCCTAAATAGCAATCGGTAAATCACACAAATAAACTAACAATTCTTAACCTTAGATGAAAGCACACTATTTAATAATCTTAAGAACCTATCCTATAAGTATATCTATAACTATTCTAATAACACAAAAAAACACAGATAAACCCTATTCTACAACCACTACTAGTAATAAAATTAAGAAACTAAAGAGAGATGGAAAACATTCTCAGTAAAGGAGGAAGCTATAAAGATTTTCCACGAAGGATACAAATTTGAGAACTGCAGTTGTACTTGGAGCCTTTCGAAAGCATGACCAAATACCTCAAGTAGCAAACAAGAACTGAAGCAGTAGGCTGCAATTTACAGAATAAGGGGCAGAGAAGGAGTCAGAACCCTGGAACTGAACAGCTTCAGATTTGGTGCCGAGGCTGGATCTGATCAGATTTGACAACCCATAGTTAAACTGGATGAAAATAGACAACAATGGATCATTGGTTATGAATAGATACAAGTTATACGAAAGTGATTTAATATTTAGAGAAATTTTAACCAGTTTATATTGAAATTAAAGGTCAGTTAGTATAATACAAACAGTGACTGCAATATGAAGTGAGAGAAAAGCAGGCTTATGGTATGAGAGAAAGCCATGGGAGAGAGATTGATAGAAGTAAGGGAGTGAAGAAGGGAGAGTAAAGAGGTGTAGGGTATGAATATGTATTTATTCACACATAGAGATGCAGTTTATCCTGGTATTGAGCAGGAGCAGAGCCAGCTTTTGGCTAGGAAGTCTTTCAGAGTGGTTTTGAAGGATGGGCTGGAGGGTTTTAACCTTATGGATAGAGGTAAGGAGTTCCAGGACTAAGCAACACTTATACAAGTACAGACAGTACCCAGCAGATTTTACAGGTCTGGGGATGGACAGGAGCTTTTGGTTACTGAATCGTAATGACCAACTGGGAACATAGTTGTGTAGAATGTTATTTAGTGCTGGACAAGTAAATGGATTCTGGATAATTTTATAGGTGGTGAAAAGCTGTGTATATATTAGTTGACGGGCTAGTCTTAACCAGTTTAGGCTTTTTAGTGCTATACAGTGTTGGGTTCTGAAAGGGGTATTTGCTGCAAATTTAGTAACTTTGATAATGTTTTGTTCAAGTTTTGATTTATGTGATACCCAGAGGTTAGTAAGGATGGGAGCACCATAAAGAAGTGTGGGGACGAGATACGTAGTGGCAAGTGTAGTTTTAGTTGCACCTGTAAGAATGTTTTTGGTTCTCTAAAGCATCTCTAGTTTTTGATGAGTTTTTCTTACACAATTTTTATATGCAGGTCGAATTTAAGATTATCATCCAGTATCATCACTAATAATTTGCTACGAGAAGTGACGTCAATGGTTGAGTTATCAAGAGAGAAAACTTTAAATTTTGTTTTCTCATGACAGTGGGACTTGGGGAAAAGAGTACTAGCTGTTTTTTTTCAGGGTTGAGCATGAGTTATGAGTTACAAAGCCATGTTTCAGTGGCTGTTAAAGCTTCCTGAGTAATCTTTTGGAGGTGTGCCATGTTATCAGATGTGCAAATTTATGTGGAATCATCTGCATACTTTATTAAGGAGGTCTGTTGTGTGGTTTATAGAGGGTGTTGGTGAGAATGTTAAAGAGGACACGACCAAGGATAGAGGCTTATGGTACACCAGTGGTGACTGGGAGGTATGAAGAGAGGGTGGAGTGCCATTTTAGTGACTGATACCTATTGGACCGAGAGTTTTTGTATCAAAGAAGGGTGGGCTGAGAGAAACCTAATAAGGACATTTGGAGTAGAAGTTTGCAGTGACAAACTGTGTCAAAGGCTTTAGACAAGTCTAGAAATAAGGAGAAGACTAGTTTGCTGTTATCTCTAGATTTCTTGACAATATCTAAATCGGTCAGAATTGCACTGTTAGTACTATGGGAAGGATGGAAGTCATGTTGTGTGGGGTGCAGGAGTTCTTCCTGCAGGAAGTAGTTTAGCAATTGTTTTGAATTAATTTTTCAAATATTTTGGAAAGGGGAGTAAGACTGCTATAGGTCTAAAGTTTGTAATGTCTGTTGAATTTCTTCCTTTGTGAAGAGGGAGAATGCATGACATTTCCAGAGAGAGGGAATGTGGGATCCCTGGACTGACCTATTTATAAGGATTGAGACAAGACAGGCCATGCTGTCTGCTACTATTTTATGTTACTCATTCGGAAGGTCATCAACTGAAGCAGAGCATGGTTTGAGTTTGTTTAAGAGTAGTTTTATATAGGATGTGGGTACAAGTTTGAAGGTGAACGCGGATGTGATGATATGTGGCTGTTGGGTAGGGCTAGGATTAGATGTTGGGGAACACTTGGTTAGAGATGCTATATTATCTATGAAATAAGAGTTGAATTTTATTGCATTTTCAAGTGGTGAGTCATTAGGAAAGGGGTTAGTTAGGGTTGAACTTTTTGGGCAGTATGCAATATTTCTTTAATGTCTGTCCAAATTTTTTAGGATTGTGTTTACTATTATTCTGAAAGTTACTGTAGTATATTCTTTGTATTCAGTTATTTGCTTTTTAGTATGACTGCGAAGCATTCTGAAGTTTTCAAGACACTGTGATGTTTTATATTTTTACCATTCTTCCCATGGTTTTTCTCTATCCTGCATTAGTATTCTACTCTTTTTGGATAGACAAACTGCATTATTTGTTTTAGTCTCTTCCTTCTAGGAAATGCAAAACTATTTATTACATTTAGGAAAGCTGTATTAATTTATTTACAGCATCATCTAAGGGGAGGATTTTTAGGAAGTTCCAGTTAATAGATAAGATACTTATGAATATTTTTGATTTAAACTTGGAAAGGATGGGTGTTGTTTTATAAACATGCTGTATAAGTGGATGTGTGAGATGTCTGGTTACATAGATTAGGAGAAGATGACTGAGACAGTCAGACAGTGTACTTGGGGTGGTGTATTTGCTAGGGTCTGATACTAGTATCCAGTCTAACAGGCAAGTTAATGTCTTGCTATAATGTATGGGACTATTAATTAATTGTGTGAAACCAAATAATTTCATGCTATATGTAGGGGAGTTAATAATTTATGTCCAACCAACTGACATTCACATCACCTAGTGTATTTTCTCTTGTGGAATTGTTATGGATATCCAGTGTAGGATATCTTCCAGTATAGCTGTAGAGTTGCCAGGAGGGATGTAAAGGACAGTAATACATATTTGTTTATAACTGATTAATTTCAGGAAAGTAATACGAAGCTTTGCTGAATTGAATTTTGTTACTGATTTGTTGTACAGAGAAAGAAATGCTTGGTTTGGAAATATTAAAGCAATGTCACAACCTTTCCTCTTTATACAGTCATTATGAATGATATTGTAACAGGGAGGTGTACTTTTAGAGTTGTTTATGCTGGGTTTTAGCAATGTATCAGTTACATGTAGCTTTAATGTGTGAGCAGCAGTAATATAATGGTGGCAGAACTATTTGCAGAAGGTCAGAACCTGCTGGAATGTAAGGGTTCGACTGGATATTTAACTCTAAACATATATAAAATCTAAGTACCACAATTATGCAGGTTGCCCAACAGAGTTCTACATATTTTAAATAATGAAACTGTGTCAATTAATTAACCAGTTGATTAATTAACTAACAAACAAGCAATTGAATAAATAAAAAAGATTAATATATTGTTGTGAGACATACATGGAAAGCGCTTTCAATAAACAGTTCCAGGAATAAAGCCCATCTCTCTGTTTCCCATTGATGCACCATATGGTACATCAGGCAATGAGCACCTTCCATTGTTTCTGTGGCAGTTATGGGTTTTACAGCCACAGGTTGCTAGCCCAAGGCCCAAACTTCCTTGGATGGTGCAACACACACATATCTGCACACACACACTCACAACTAGGGCCAATTTAGACTGTCCAATCCTCCTACTACATGTCTTTGGAATGTGAGAAGAAGCCGGAGTGCCTGGAGGAAATCCACACAAACACAGGGAGGACATACAGACTCCATAAAGAAGGCACCCCTGCTGAGAATTGAACAAAAGAGCCTCTTGCCGTGAGGTGACAATGCTAACCGCTACATCACTGTGACACCCTTAAGAATAAATTCTGACAGCATATAAAAAATCCTTGGACCTTCCCTACCCAGTCAACCCTGTTTTCTGCTGTCTGGATAAACAACAGATGCTACACAAGCAAAATTCTTTCCTTCCCACATGGCATAGAAAAAACATAGTTTTGTCCAATATAATCTTAAAGTTGGTCCTTATTCTTCATGCTTTCACTTCTTTGCAAAGGCTTACCCATCATCCTTCAGCTCTTCTGTGAAAAAAAAAAATTCCTTTTATCTCCTTTGAGACCGCACCTTGTATCTTTAAATAGTATCCTCTTGTTTCCATATCTCTCTTAT
This sequence comes from Protopterus annectens, assembly GCF_019279795.1. Lineage (NCBI taxonomy): Eukaryota > Metazoa > Chordata > Ceratodontiformes > Protopteridae > Protopterus > Protopterus annectens. The sequence continues at coordinate 301,951,112 of NC_056729.1, forward strand.
TATGAATGAGTATACTCTGCTCATTTCCCTGAACTTAGACTTGGCTTGTATGTTCACAGGAAAAAAATCACAACCTCTTTATTCCATCAAAAAGCTTTGATTTCTGGATACCAATTAAGGGTAGTAGCCAATGTGTCACTCTTCAAAAAATAAATAAATAAATAAATAAATACATTTATATATATATATATATATATATATATATATATATATATATGTGTGTGTGTGTGTGTGTGTGTTGCTCTCGCTCTCTCTCTCTCTATATATATATATATGTATAAACACTCTCGCTCTCTCTCTCTATAAATATATATATATATATATATATATATATATATATATATATATATATATATATGTATATGTATACACACACACACACACACACACACATATACACATATACATATGTATATATATATATGTATATATATATATATATATATATATATATATATATATATATTCACTTTAATAATCTCGAAATTCTGAAATCACGAATTTCAGTACCCCGAGACTATAAAGCCGAACATTCACAATATCGAAACCCCAAAAGTGCGAAATTCAAAATCACGACATTTAAATGCACCCTCCACCACACTAACATACATTCACCTTCCTTCCCCATACTACAACAAACCAAAAAAATACACATAGACACAACAACACAAATACACACACCTATGCCCCCTACACCCCCGCTACTTATATATAATAACTCCAAGGTCGCACTAAAAAGACAAAGACACTAAAGCCACCACTACATACTCTATATTCCCCTTGCACAAACACACATCACATATGTACAAACACCACCATTCTCAAAAGTTACACACTCACACTCTTACCTATTTACCCTAACCTACACCTAAAGCTTCCCAACATACTCGCATACGCTCAAATCCCTACCCAACACCCTTAAAAAAACAGTACTTACCTGAATCTCCAGACATATCCACACAATGGCAGGCAAACCATACCCCACAGCACACCGCACCTTACAAACACAGCAAATCCCACGTAGCGCACCATCACAACCACGGATTTGACATTTTGAATTCAGTCAAGTGCAGTTTCGCTCAACTGCACTTATGGCACTTTTGTCTCAAAATACTGAAATTTGACATTTCACTACTTCGAGATAGTAAAGTGCTTCCAGATATATATATATATATATATATATATATATATATATATATATATATATATATATATATATATATATATATCTACAAAAACGTTTTAGGCAGAACTGCATAGAAGGAAGCCAAACAGGTGTGTGAAGAACTTCATCAGAAAAACTAAACAATAAAAAAAACAATGTGGAAGCAAATAAACAGAATACCTAGTGCACTTACAGCAGCCAATAACACAAAGGAATTCCTAAGGTCAAAAAACAATTACTGTAAAAGCCTATCAGTGACTAGAGGTAATACAAATCAGCAACCAATACTTATCACCTAAATGTGAACTTCAAACATAAACATTCAAGGTGCCCAATATAAATGAATGTTGAGATCATGGCTGAGAGTTTAACTGAGCCAATGTAATGCACATTTTATATTTAAGTTCACACACACACATATATATAGATATACCTGGGTGCCCTGCATTTGGTCTAAATGCAAGTTTGTCGACATCCATTTAAATTACTGCATTTGGTCAATATATGCAGATGGTCAGCAGGTGTTTGAGATCGACAATCCTGGAGAAGGGAAATATTCCCTTTCCCAGGGGATTGTGCATTTTCAGACTTAGTATATATAATTAGCAGGGGGAGTTGGAGGGGATGCAGGGGCTTGCCCCCAGCAAAAAACAATGTTTTTTTGTTTAAAAATTGCTTGTGTGTGTGTGTGTGTGTGTGTGTGTGTGTGTGTGTGTGTGTGTGTGTGTGTGCGTGTGTGTGTGTGGGACAGGGGGACTGAATCAAAATTTGTTATTTTTAATTTCTTCATTGTAATTCACTGAAACACTTTACCTAGAAGACATGAAAAACTTTTGGAATGGGACTCGTTAGGGTCATGAGATTAACTCACTTTAAAATTAGGGATGTTAGTTTCATGCCATTTGGTGGTATATATATTTATGTTTCAAACTTTTATGAGAAGGCATGCTAAGTGGCTGTAATGGAAATTCAACTCTCTCTAACAAAAAAAATTAAATAAAAATACGTGGGAACCCAGCAGGGCTCACCATAGGTTCATAGGTTCATACTAGGCTATCTGCCCTAAGGCATTTATAAGCCTAGCCCAAATTTTTGTGGCTTACGCCACCCCTTATATGAAAAAATACTGTGCCCATTAGTTTGTTGTGCCTCTGTCGAGCAGTGACACAGAGATGATTCCTGGGATAAACCTACGATCTCCCATCCACAGGTCAAGATTTCTCTTGAACAGAGCCAGCGAGGTGCTCTGCCTCACATGGACCGGGATTTTATTCCACAGCATAGGGAGTCTCTGAGTGATAAATCTATCCCTCCAGCACATCCTACTTATATCCGTGCTAAGGTTTAAGTTGCTTGCTCTAGTGGTTTTGGTGGATTTGGATTTTCTGAGGTGGAGCATGTCCATTAATTCCGGGTTGGACATGGCCTTGTATGTCAGGCACATGTCACCTCTGAGCAGACGGTATGCAACTGAATAGAGCTGAAGTTTCTTCAATCTGGCAGCATATGACAGATTTTGGAGTCCCTTTATCCTTTTGGTGAGGAACTTTTGGGGTCTCTCCAATTGCTGCAGATGTCGGGTGAGATACATCCCGAATGGGGCATTGTACTCGATCATTGGTCTGATAAGTGAAGAGTACAGGGGAACAATGACCTCACTAGATCTGGATGTGAATCCCTTCATGATCAGGTGGGCAATGTAGAAGGTCTTTCTAACCACTTTAGCAACGTGAGTGTCAAAAGAAAGGCCACTGTCAACCTGGGTCCCCAGGTCCCTGATAACCTCTTCTGTGCTTATTGGATTGCCACCTATATGGTAGCTTGGGGTTACCTTGTTTTTCCCAAAGGGTATGACTATACATTTTTTGGCGTTTAACTTTGATTTCATCATTTATACTATTCAGAAATGGTAAAATTTAATTTCACCTATGTGAGTGAAATAAGCTGAGAACCTTTTCCACCTTTGATTTCTTCAGAGTTTCTGTCATTTGCTGGATCATAGCTTCTATTATCGTTATTATTCAGTTTGTTTACTATCCTCTGTAATAAATCAGCAGCTGAATAACTGAGTTTTCACCGTGCTGGATATCAAGATGGCTATAAGCAATACAAAACGGTATTAGGAACTATTTTCTCATCTTCCTGACTCCTGTCTTGTGTATTTATAAGACATTCCAAGTAAAAAGCAGTGCACAAGTTTATGGTTTAATGCAGACTCTATGGTGTTCCCTTATCCATACGAACTCTCACAGATGTGAGAAACACTCAGGGATGCCAGACATCCCTATTTGGGTGGGACTGTCCCGGGATCAGCAGCCTGATCCTGAGTCCCGCCCTGCCGGTTTAAATCCTGGGCAGCCTCCGCTTTGGTTTTTTTTTTTTTGACTGGCCCGTATATCGGCATACGGGCCAATCAAAAATCGCTAAACACGGAGCTTCTTGTGTTTAATGCGGAAGTTCCGCATTAAATGAAGCTCCGTGTTTAGCGATTTTTGATTGGCCCATATGCCGGTATACGGGCCAATCAAAACATCGCAAAACAGAGCTACTTCTGTGTAATGCGGAACATCGCAGTTCCGCATTAAACAGAAGTAGCTCCGTGTTTTGCGATGTTTTGATTGGCCCGTATACCGGCATACAGGCCAATCAAAACATCTCAAAACAGAGCTACTTCTGTTTAATGCGGAACATTGCAGTTCCGCATTAAACAGAAGTAGCTCCATGTTTAGCGATTTTTGATTGGCCCGTATACCGGTATACGGGCCAATCAAAACATCGCAAAACAGAGCTACTTCTGTGTAATGCAGAACTGCAATGTTTCGCATTAAACAGAAGTAGGTCTGCATTTATTTATTTTTCATTGGCCCGGGCCAATCAATTAAAAAATAAACACAGAGCTACTTCTGTTTAATGCGGATCTCTGATGTACCAGTGAAAGACCTTTTTTTTTTTTTTTTTTTTTTTAGTCCCTACCTGGCCAGTCGGAAATCTGGCAACCCTGGAAACACTACAAATTGTATTCACACTATGTATTTTAGGGAGTTTTTCTGACATTTCAGTAGTGTGTATGAGAAGTGACCTAAAGTATCTTTGTTAAAATTTGTTGCATAACTCAACATTTAATTCATTACTGTCATTTTAATTAGAAAGATATGCAATATAGCAATGTATTTTCAGTTTTTTCCGTTTAGGGTTCACCTCTGCAGATCACCGATCCGCTAATGATTGGCAGTGGATTTTTATGTTGTTGAGGTGCCAACCCGATGCCCAACCTTCACGGAAGGCACACCCACATGCACCTACCTGCATGTCTTTATCGTTTACACAGCTACAAGGAGGACATGCAGACTCTGCACAGAAGGAACACCGGCCAAGAATCGAGACTGATGACACACAAAGTTTGGGGCTGTGAAACTGAAAGGCACTTGGTAGGTGGCTCATACATATTTTATTTAAGTTGAATCCCTGCACAACAAAGGCCATTAACTTAAAGGAGTTATATACTTCAGGGTCATAAAGTTAAAAAGGATCAAGATTCCACAACCCATTATGCCACAGACAGAAGAACAAGAGCATGGTATGGAGTCTCAAGCAAACAGTTGTTAGAAACTAGCTCAGATTTCCCGACAAGTTGGCCGCTGGAAGAAAATGGATATGATTTCCTGCAATCTTTCCCCTTGACAGTCACTGGCAGTACTTAAAGTGTTAGATACCCACACTAGGTATGTCTTTTAATTTGCCCCAATACCTGCTGACCATCAAGCCTCAAAGACATCATCACCCTGGCAACCATAAGGGTTCCTTGCACTCTTGTGGACAAAGGGAGGGTCCAGACAAGTTTGGAAATGGGGTTAATAAGTGACATCTGGCCTAGCCTATCAAGCTACATAACATGTGCAAGTACATTAATAAGTTAACTTGGAGGAATTCAAATTTAACATTACATATTGCTATGGAAGGGGGGGGTTGCTGTACCTTTGGTGATACTGGGAGATGTTTAACTGTTTGCTATACTATTTCATGACACTTGTTTGAGGTTGCATGTTTACATTTCACTATTTCAGTAATTTGCTGACAAAATAATAAGTGGTGCTTCGGCGTCTGGTCAGTGTGGAAAGGCTATGTTTATCTCTGTCACCCATCTGAGGGGGATTGAACAGGTGATGAGATGCTACTTGAGGGTGATCTGGACAGTGTGGCTGGAAAGTGCTGGTAAAAGTCAGGGAACCACACAGCTAGTAATAGGATCAATGAGGAGGGTAGAAAGGGCACACCAGACAGTAGTGGTGGTATATATCTGTAAATGGGGATCAACCCTGCAGAGAGGCCAAGGAGCAGATTGGGAGGTGGGACAGAAGGAGCTTAGCAGCACTGGAAGAGGAGAAGGGTTGTAAATGTTTACAAGGAGTACCCGCAGAAGGGGGTAGTAACGCTGCTGGTAAACTCATTCCCTCCAGTACAGCTCTTTTGAGTGTATACTTTTAACACCCAGTGGGTGTGGCTTGAGCCTTTAAAAAAAATGAAGTTACCACCTTACATTTCAAACAAATATTCACATCTCTGTAACCATAAGTCTCACTAGAAAACTGTAAATGGCAAACTATTCAGGATAAATGAATCTTTATATTTGTGGCATTCAGCCAGTTTGGTACTTTAAACTGAATTTTATAAGCCAGCGAATATTAATTTTGTAATGTTATATAAACAGCTTATGATAGCTCAGTAACTATTCAAGCAGGACACATACTGCCAGCAAGATTTTCTTTATTCAGCTGTGAGCTTTTATAGGAGGCTATGCAGTTCTGTGTTACCTGAATGTTGAGATATTTAGAGAAATATGAAAATGATTACAATACAAATAAAATGTATACAAATAATGTTCAATATATATAACTGCATTAGACAGTGGTCAAAAATCAATACTACTGTGTTTACCAACATTTATGCTTTAAGATGAAATCTTCGGATATCTTTTATATAGCATGGTTTTGGAATTATTAACGCAAATATGATCAAGCAACTGCAGAAATGCCTGGAGATGCACTCAGCTTTAATGAGTTACGATAGATGGTCTGCACCTGCTGGTTAAGGATGGCTGCACGTGTTTACCCTAGGCTTCTGAACATTGGCTAAAACTTTATCTACCCCTTAGAGCCTTTTTCAGGCAATGCCAAATTGATAAACCTACCGGCATAGCAAATAAAACCCAAAGAAACCTAAAGGTGTTATTACTCAATGCTAAGAGCCTAAGCAAGAAACTAAACACTCTACAAGCTCTCCTCACTCTGGAGAATATAGACATCTGTGTCATTATTGAAACATGGTTTAAATCTGGAGAAAGTACTTCAACAGTGCAAGGCTTCAGTGCCTTCAACACATTTAGACCATCAACTGCACAGACAGGGACAAAAAGTGGAGGAGTTTCGATCTACATTAGCAACAAGTATAACTCTAAGTTGCTTAAACAGGATGATGCCCTGGAGTTTATCCCTGTGCAAATCACTACAGACAAAGTCCCATTCCATACCCTAGCAAGCTATAAGTCACCCTTTATGTCCGAAGAATCCCATAGCTCATACTTAGTCCTACTGGAAATACCCGGTATTTCACCAAATATCCTATTCATGGCAGACTGGGAAACATATACTGCCTCAAATAGACAGGTACAACGATCCTTGGACTTTATTAACACAAATACTATTTACCAGGTAGTGCGCACACTCACCAGAAGTTCAACCATACTGGGCCTAGTACTCACCAATATGTCAGTGTGCTGCACCCTCTGTGTCTAATTTTCACTGAGAGGTCGGACCAGAAAGCTGTTTCCTTCAAAATAAAAATCAACTCAGTAACTCCAGCAAACCCTGTAACAGATGGGAATTATTCCAAATTAAACTATATCCTATTAAGTGACAGTTTGTTAAAATTCAATGCCCCTTCCCAACCCCCAAGTTCACAGCAGCCTACATGGAATTGTTTACAGATACCCTGTACATCCATGTAAATGGCCATATAGAGGCTGTTGTACCATTTAGAAGTAAGCCAAAAACAAACTCCAAAAAAAATACAATGGTGGAACTTTAATCTTAATAGATATAACAAATCAGTAAAAACTAAATGAAAACTCAAGCCAAGCTAGAACTTCCATTGAGTAACCTCCCAAACCTCCTGTGACAGAGGCACATGGGATATATGCAAATGACCCTTATGAACATCAGGTGTTTCAGCTATATGGCGATTCTGATTGCCCATGACTCTTACGTTTGAAGTCGTTTTAATGGACAATTTCAGGCCAATAAAGCCAAACCCCACTAGGTATGGATATGCATATTTCGGCCTTGTTATGACCTCATCAGCATAGCACAAGCAGAGTGTTTGACTAAGCAAAAGAAACACAGGGTTGTTATACCCAGCTGATGCTTAGTCAAACACAGAGGAACACAACTGGGTTGAGTTGTACGGCTAGGTTTATAAAGGCCCTGGTGGTCATTAGCCTAGTATGGACCTATCAACCTATGAATGTATAAAACTAATTCATCAAGGGGTGCCAGACTGCAAGATGCCTTCGCACTGGGGGACTGGTAAACATGTAACCAACAGTATATAACCCAGCCTGACAGCAGCAAGGGTGCTAGGTTCATAGGTAGTTACTAGGCTATCGGCCCAAAGGCCTACGTAAGCCTAGCCAACAAGGTTCCCTGGCTTACGCCACCCAAGAAAGTTATTTTCCTGTGCCACTGTCGAGCAGAGACACAGAAGTGATCCCCAGGGTGTATTTCCTATTTCCCATCCACTCATCAAGATTTTTCTTGGAGTGCTAATGAAGAACTTTGCTACTACCAGGGGTAATTTTATCCAGGTTTAAGTACCTGAGTGGACAAGGGTGGTTTCTGGGATTGTTTGTGGAGAAAGGGAAGGCTTCACAGCTTCAACACGTGGAATGTGAACGATATTAACATATCCAGTCAGGAGAGAGAGAGACTGACAACTGGAGGTAGCTATACAGAAGACATATTAAGAGGAAAGGGATGAGGAAATTGGGTGAGGGAGTACTATATCAGACTGTGCAGAAAGTAAGACTGCATCAAGGGGGTAAATAATAAGGGATTTTTCCTCCCCCTGAGAAAAAAATGAAAAGGATATGATCATTGTGTTACAAGAGGTTTGAAGGTAGGTGGAAGCTGATAGATAATTTAAGGGAGAGGGTACATATATGGGATCAATCGGTAATGATCTAAAAAAATTCTGAACCTATTTTGAATGTGTAAGTGTAAAGGCAGGGGTAACTGAAATAATGTGGTAATGGGATAGGATTTTAAAGTAGTGCTAGGCCAAAGGTTGAAGAGGTTGCACAGGGCAATAGGGTCTAATATGAGATGTTGAAAGAATGTAATAAAATGATGGAGCTAACTGACTTATTGGAGACAGATATATTAGGTTGCTAAAGCCTTCACATTTTTGAGGGACACGTGGGCAAGTATTTAATTAGATATGTAGTGGCTAAGTTAGACTTTAGTTGGAAACAAGAAGGTTAACACAAATGCCACATGCCTGCCAGCCCATCAGGATCAGCATATAATACACCATTATGAGTATTCTGGATCTGATTGCCCCAGAAAATGTATATTCCAGGCTTTAAAGTCACCATGAACTGCAGTCAGTAAATAGGCTGGAGGAGAAGCTTGAACAAAGGTGGAGGCAGACACATCTGCCCAAAGACAACCCTTTTCTGAATAAGCATTATGTTTCATGCCAGACAGATCTCTTCTAAGTGGGTTACTTTTGTAACCAGTAAGATGTTTGCTGCATTGGGTCCTACAGCTACATTTTTTTTGGCTGTCGATAGGCTGTACTGCCAAGCTTGTTTGGGCCACAGGTTTTTTTTTCCCCACTGTAGAGTGTAAGGAAGTTGCACAATTCTTTGCAGTCAAGATTGCCAGATGCACTTACACCACCAGTTCACTAGATTACTGTTATTTTAATTATAAAAACATAATTTTGTAAGCATTAAACTCTAACTAAGTAAAGCAACATAAATACATGAGTAAAGACAGTTCAGGTTATCTGGTGTTGGGCTGCAGCAGAGGCGCAATTAGAGATGTCAGATATAACTTTTTCTTATCTTACTCTTATCCTCTGAAACCAGCTACCACCCCAGTCTCAGGCATGAAAGAAGGAGTCTTCAACCAGGAGGTCCCTTAGCTTCCATCATTTTGGAGGGGTCTGTTCTAATCCTGATGCTGATATTTACTCTAAATACAGGTTTCTTAATGTCTGAACATGTCCATCTGATAGTTTGTTACTGAAAGTAATTGTTTTTCTGCCTATACTTCAGACACTGCATTGTGAAAAAATGTTATTCTCTATTATTCTTATTTTAATTGTAAATCATTAGTTTTAGAAGCACAAATAAGTAAATAAATAAATAAATTATGTCCTCTGCTGAAAGCAGGGCAGTGCTTCTTTCAATAACTTAACCTTACAAAATAATGCCAACCAGACAGAATTATTTTTCATGCTAACACCCTAAATTCAGTAAAGATACTAGGAAACATCCACATACTATTCCTTTCAATTCTTTTTGTTAAAACAAACAAACAAAAAAAAAAAAAACAGCACAATACCAGTTTCATTCAAACCACTTTCTGTCACCATAAGGTTTCTCATTTATTTTGATCCTTTACCTTCGTCTACCCACCTGTAACCGTCTACTTTACCACAATCTCTGCTAGGACCAAAAATAACACCAACCCTCTCCATTTATCTTCATCCAATACTACTCTAAAATCCTCATGAACAGCAAAGAACCATTCTCTTCTACTATCTAGTAGCATTTGGTAGTAACAAAGACTCTTGTATAAATTCCTGACTACATTTTCTTCTACTATCTAGAAGGCTTTGGTGCAGCTCAAACTCAGTATTACGTTATCTCCTCTTTAGTACTGTCTAAAGGCCTATGATGACAGCTCAGGTTTCACTTCCTGCACATCCCAAACTCTGGTCACCCCCCCCTTTCTAACTCATCACCACAGTCTTTATTGACAGTAAGTATACCTCTTTAACAGCTCAAGTCATGGAGCTTGTATCCCTTATCACCCTAGAGTGTATTCTTTTCACTTAGCCATCCTTTAATAATACTAGAACTTAGACTTAACCATCATTAACTTATTACAGCACTCAACTTGTTCAGCCACTTGAAACCAAAATACTCCTAACTGTTCTTTACAAAACAACTCTTATAAGCCGCTTATGTTTAACAGATGACATCCAACCCCACCCCCACACTTATTTTACCAAATACACTCAATCACAAACCCAATACTGCTAAACCTGCAAAACCTTTAGCTCCCTATCCTGGACAAAGTACAGCTGTGCAAGTAAACTTATAACAGTAAATGTTCTAATAGATCATGGGTTATATCCTGCTAGGGACACGACCACCGACCAGCTTTCAAAGCTTCATGGCAACTTCCATGTGCTTTAACCACTGCTGGGTTCAAGGAGAGATGCATAAAAACAGTAGAGTGGGCACCACAGGCTTCAGAGCTTTCTTGTCTCAAGAAGGGATGCTACAGCCATGGAAGGTAAATGCTAGGAAAGGAATACAAAACATGCACACACACATGTAAAAATATACAAAAGGAGTATATACATCCACATTCTGTCATGCATCTGAAACAAAGCAAGTGGGATGTTGAGAGCAGACAGCTACTGAAACAGCAATATATTAGAACATTTGTTGTTATGGTAAGCTTATTTACACAACTGTACCTTACTCAAAATTTAGATCACTGTTGCAGTATCTTAAGATAGTTGGGTAGATTACCATAATTTAGGATTACATTGAAAAGTGGAAGGAATTTAAGAATCCATAATGGAGAATAGCATAGCAAAGCTTGTTCTGGACATAGGGGATGAATCGAGTTTGTAATGTTTTATGAAAATATGTACAGAGGACTGTGTTGCTCCCTTTAGAATACTTCTGGAGTCCACCCCTTTCCAAGAAGACACAAAAGCAGCCAAAGCCTAAGTACAGTGGGCCCAAACCCTTCCATGAATTGGCTTGTTATGGTGAGAACAGCAGGATGAAACAGCATGAGACAACAATCTAGAAATTGTCTGCTTTGGCACAAGCTGTCATTTTTTCTTACCATTCTAGGAGACAGATAGAGTATTGCCCTTCTGAAATGACTTTGTTTTATCCAAATAGCATTTGGGCTACCTGTGGATATCCAGACTATATATGATTCTTTCTCACTGGTTCTCTAGGTTCTAGAAAGAATACAAATAGGTTAACAGACTGGCTCAAGATAAACATTGAAACCACTTGGACACCCTGTCCTTGTGAAAAAAGAAGCAGGATTAATTCACCCTAAGACCTTGTAACTCAGAAATTTTTTGCATAAACCAGAGCAAGGTGTAGCACAGTTTTCCAAGTCAAGAACCACAAATCAGCCTGGTGAGTTGATTCAAATGGAAGAAATGTTGATTTTTCAAGCACAAATTTAAGATTCCAAGGAGGAGACAGCTGTCTTCTACGTGAAAAGTTATGTAAAACCCCCTTTCAAAAACTAGTTGACTTGAAGACAGAAAGAAAGTGGGAAACAGATGAAAAATGAATCTTGACAGAAGAGTAAGAATGCTAGAAGATAATAATGTGTACAAATATTGTAGAAGCACAGGCACCTAGATCTTAAAAGGCTTTTAGTGTGGCACCAACTAGAAAATTCTTTCCACTTGCACAAATATGATTTTCTAGTACCCATTTTTCTTTAGCTTTCTTTAGTACCTCCTGCTTGTTCTCAGAAAAAAAGGTGCCTAAAGAGTATCAAAACTCTTATCATCCAGGCAGTCAGCTAAGTGTTTTCAGGTTGGAGTATATCAAACAACTACAGCCATTTGTGAGTAAATCCAGTCTGTAGAGAAACCTGTGGTAATAGCACTTGGACATTTTCCAAAGAAATGAAAACCACTGTTGCCCAGATCAAAAAGGAGTCACCATCACTGCCTTTGGGGTGTTCTCCTTGATCTTTAAAAGAACCCTGGGTATCAAAGGAAAGGGTAGAAAAACATAGAGGAACATTCCCTTCCATGATAATGAGAATGGATCTGTTCCTCTAGGCTTGTTTGCAAGAAATCTTGGAGCAGAATTTCTGTAACTATCTGTTTTGAAAGTAACCAAGCAGATCAATTTATTTGAGGTATTCATCACAACTAAATTAAGTTCTGGAAGACCTGGGTGTAGTTTCCATCTGTAACGGTCTGTCCTAGTCCTGCTCAGCTTGTCTGCTACAATGTTTTGCTCTGAAGAAATGTATGAGCCCTGAAGAGTCGAACTGAGCTGAGTTATCACCTCCCAGGCCATCAGAGCAGGTCTGCAAAGACAGCAAAATCTGGTACCCCCCTTGTTTGTTTATATAGCACATCACTGTGTTGTTGTCTCTGATCACTTGTATTGGTCCAAGGGACCAGAGATGATTTAAGGTTTCTAAAGAATTGATTACAACCAGCATCTCTTTAACAAGTATGCGGTTTTGTTTGTCCTGCATGTTTCATAGTCCTTGCTGTTTCACCCCTTTTGATACACCTCCCTAGGCAAAGTTTGAGGACTGGAGAGAAAACCTCTGAAACAGACAAGGGAACCAAATGCTAAAACAAGTAGAACAAAAGCAGATAAAGCACACTGGTTCCACACGGCAGACTAGACGTCACAGTAAATAATTTATTCCAATAATAAGGTAAGTGCTTTCATGGATATCATCCACTTCATCAGACCAAACTAAATAATTCAAATGAACCAATCAAAGGAACAAATGAATAACATTCATAATTAACCTCTATGTTGCTGGACATCTGATATTGTATGTACTTTTGTATGAGTTTTTATTTGTTGCCACATATGTATTAAGAGTTGGCTTAGTATTTATATGTATTTTTTGTAAGTTTTTAATGTGTTAGTAATTGTATAATTATACCATGTATACACTGGCTGAAGGATTTTCAGAACTGATTTGTCATTCTTTGGCACCAGAATGATCCTTAAATAGAAATTTTTGCCCACCTGATCTGTTCTTCACAGATGTCCAGCAACATATAGGTCAATTATGAATTGTATTCATCTGTTCCTTTGATTGGTTCATTTGAATGTTTAAAAGGAATTATCCTAATATCATCTTTTAGTTTGGTCTGATGAAGCAGATGATATCCGTGAAAGTGCTTACCTTATTATTGGAAAAAGTTTGAGGATTCCCTTGTGACAGACTAAAGGGGATGCAGAAGAGAGAAGGAGAAACCTGGTTTAAGATGAGAGAAGTAGTCAATCCACAACAATACCTCCTCGTCTCACAAACCCCAGCAATAGAATCTGAAAAGATAAAGGTGTCAATGCTGAGACCACAATGACCTGAGGAATCACTGAATTTTTCTCATATGAACTCTTGCAAAGGGAATCAAAATCACAGAGGCCATGAAACTCAACCTCCTGAGAAATTCTCTGAGAGATGTCTTTGTAATGCTCTACTCTGTCCTATGGAAGAAAAGCCCTTCCTAGTGAAGTATTCAGAAGACATCCCAAGTAAAACTATTCTGTAGGAAGTGATGAGAGATGACTTCTGTAACTTCACTTGAAACCCCAGACTGAGTAGAAGTTTATTGATCCATGTAAGGAGAATCCTGACAATTGAAAACAAGAGTCTGCAAATATATGACAGTCTTCAAAATATGGAAATATGTGATTGTCTTGTAGTCTGCAGTGAGTAAATACTGGAGCTAGATACATTACAAATACTTTTGGTGCAGAAGATAGACCAAAAGTTTAGAAAGAGAGTAGAAAATGTAAGCCAAATAAAGAAAATCTTAAGAAACATATGAATTCTTTGCAAATTGGTATGTGATGATCAGAATTGTTTAAGTCAAACTTTGCCGTGAAACTAATTGAGGGAATGAGTGGTAGCAAGATTTGGAGGGATAACATTTTGAACTTAGGACCTTGACAAAGAGATTGAGGAAGGAGAGGTCTAGGACTGGTCTAAAAGTTTCCCTCCTTCTTTGGCACCAGAATGATCCTTAAATAGAAATTTTTGCCCACCTGATCTGAGGGCACCAGTTCTATGACCCTGAGGCAACATTTGCTCCATCACTGGAGGAAACAATGACATTTGATTTACAGAATGAGGAATAATCCTTTGGAAAGGGGAAAGGTATTCATTTTGCCATGTATACCCTGGCTGAAGGATTTTCAGAACTGATTTGTCTGAGATAATCTGATACCTGGGGAAGATGAAGATCTACACTGAGGGAGAGATGTAAATGATTACCAAAATGGGGGAGGGAGAAGCTTGTACAGGTAAGTAGACATTAGCATGTAAATAAAATGAGACAGCACAAACCAAGAAATAAATCTGGAACTAAAGCAATAGGGTGCCACGTAGTAAATCCACAGTAGTCACAGGAATAGTTTAAAGAATTTAATTAAGCGCTTTTCGTCTGTGGTATTACACAGACTTCTTCAGACAATACATTAAGTAAAACAGGCAGCTTAAATACTACAGGAGTTCTGGTTCTTAAGGTCATTAACCAATCATGTAAGTTTAAAGTAAAATGCAGTTTAAAGATATATACACATAAAAGTTCCTAAGTCAAACACATTAAGTGTAAAAAAACTAAGTTAAATAATGCAAATTTAATTAAGGCATATAAACGTCATTAGTTAAATACCTATACTACTTAAAAAATTTTCATCAAACACAGTAAGTCAGTGCAATGTTAATAATTTAAAAACTATAATAACATAGTTATCTAGCCAGGTTCTTAAGTTTAAGAAGGCTGCTAATAGAACAACCTTCGTTAAGACCAGGTACAGCGTAGGCATTTAATCTAATTTGCCAACGCAATTCTGATGCCTCCAAAAGTAAATGTAAAGGGGCTCCTCTGAGAGTGTCATGTAGCTGTTCAATAACCATGTACTTAAACTGATGGTCACTATACTGGATAATATGCTTGGCAAGAGCATTTTCTTCTTTAGCTTTACTGATGGCATACTGGTGTTCGTAGATCAGATCTCTTAATCTACGCTCAGTTTTGCCAACATAAAAACCTGTACATTTTTGACATAGAGCTAAATAGACAACCATTTTAGAATTACAAGTACATCTACATCGAATGTCGTATCTAATGCTGTTTATCTCAAACCTATTTGATTCAAAGATATGACGACATTGGTTACAATTTTGGCATTTGAACATTCCGGGTGTACGGGTGCTCCTCTGCTCAGGTTGTTCCAACAATCTTTTCATGTTTTTACCCCTTCTATAAGAAACCTCTGGCCTATCGCCCAGTTTATTCAGAATTACATTGTTTGAACGAAACAGGTTCCAGTTCTTAGTAATGATATCCATAATGTACATGCTGCTCGGGCAGTATGTAAGGATTAGTTTTGTTCTGTTGTAGTGTGATGAGCTGGTTTCACTTAAAGGTTCTAACCTGGGTTCAAAAACAACTGTAGCACTAGTATTCAATATGGGTTTATACATTCCACTTAACCTTTTGTTTGTAACCTCATTGACCAGGTTGTTCAATAGGTTTAACGGGTAACCTCTATGTAAAAACATGTTCTTAAGTGAGTTGCACTCATTCAGGAAATCATCGTCTAAGCTGACCATTCGGGCTGCTCGCACGAGCTGGCCCTTGACAACTGACCTTTTTTGAAAACTGGGGTGGCAACTGCTAAAATGGAGGAATGAGTTGGAATATGTCGGCTTTCTGTATATGCTAGCCACGTATTTCTTAAGGGGTACTTTTTTCACCAGCCAAACATCTAAATAAGCTATTGCCTCTGTATTGAAGGTCGAAGTAAACTGAAGAAAATCAGTAGAGTTGTTAAATTGGTCAAGCAATAACAGGCTATCAGATTCGTCACCTTCTAATAAGATAAAGATGTCGTCAAGGTAACGGGTGTAATACTTGATCTTAGACACTGACATAGAATCATTATTCAGTACATTCTCCCTTTCCCAGTACGACATCACAATATTGGCCAAGCTGGCTCCACAAGGCGACCCCATGGCCACCCCTGTTTTTTGGAGATAAAAATTTTCTCCCAATAAAAAGAAATTGTTGAATAAAATCAGATCCAAAAGTTCAATCACAAGGGATATTTCGTGGGGTGGGGCGCCTTTATTGTTAAGAAAGAAGGCTACCCAATCTAAAGCTGTCTGCAAGGGTATACAAGTGTACAGGTCCTTGACATCTATTGTCAAGAAATTATACTCTGTACAAAATGGAATTTTGTTGATTTTTTCTAAAAAGGACCAAGAATCTTTGCAGATTTGCTCCTCTTCCTTAAGATATTTTTGTAAAATTTTGTCAACCAGCTTGGCACAAGGGTATGTAGGGGATCCACGCCCGTCAACCAATGGGCACATAAGTGGGTTGACTAGGTCCTTATGTATCTTGGGGATACCAAAGATACACGGGTACCTAGGAAACAAGGTGGTAAGGTATTTGTGTTGACCTTGGTTAAGCTTACCTTCAAATAGCATTTCATCTAAAGAACTCTTAATCTTACGATATGCACAGTTGACCTCAGATTTTGAACTAATCGTGTATGCTTCATTAGTCAGTAGGTCTAACATTCTATCAAAATAATCTATCTGGTCAAAAACTACAACACCACCACCCTTGTCTGGTTTACAAATTCTCAAGGAATGTAACTTAACAAAATCTAATAAGGCCATTTCAGTCGTCGCTAAATCGTTGGTACCTGAGCATAAGTGTAAATTGCTATGTCTTAAATCAAGTTCACAAGTATTCTCAAATGCTTGTATTAACGGATGCAAGGGTGGATTAAACATACTAGGAACAAAACACTCAGGTAGAACATCAGAGCTGGAAACATTAGATTCAAACAACAGGTTAAAATTCAGTTTGCGAGCAAACAACTTAATGTCAATAATGGTGTTGACTAAATCAAAGTT
Source organism: Protopterus annectens (assembly GCF_019279795.1). Taxonomy (NCBI): domain Eukaryota; kingdom Metazoa; phylum Chordata; order Ceratodontiformes; family Protopteridae; genus Protopterus; species Protopterus annectens. The sequence continues at coordinate 301,968,251 of NC_056729.1, forward strand.
CTGTTGAGGTACATAGGTGTAGCCCTTAGATAACAGGTCGGCTAATTCATCAGGAATCATCACATCAGAATAGTTGAAGATGTTAAAGTCACCTATTTGATTGGTAGAAATAGCCGGTCCTGTTCTTTGGTTAGTATAATGTACCAGGGAATCAACCTCAACTACCGATGAGTTCTTGGTAGTAGGCAGCCATAAAGTCACATCTTGAGCCTCATTAGTTGCATAAACCGAGGTCTCAGTAGAGTCAGGGTCTAAAGGTAGAGCCAGGTGGTGGATAGTCCTGGTATCTACTGCCTCTGAAAAGTCTGTTTCTGTGGCTTGCCTCTAGTTGGTTGCTGTAGGTTGTTCCTTTGCTTAGGAATTGCTCTTTTTAATGAAATTAATGATTGTGGCAGCTTGAATAAGGTCAATGGCAGAACACTTCCTAACACCGTAGCAGATGCAATGGGACGGCCAGGTTCGGGTAATATGCCTAATTTTGCGCCAGCACCTAACGCTACGCCAGCAACTAGCGTTAGGTTGACTCCGTTGAGTACACATGACACAGCGCAACTGTTAACATCAGCTAACCGTTCTATTTTGAAAGAAACTCCGGTTAGTTCAGAGATAACAGCTACCGGAGGTTTAAAGAGCATACCTCAAGTTCAGCCTGGGACCACCGTCCGCATAGTCGATGCTAGTAGGAACTTACTTAATGTTTCAACTGATGGGGCTCCAATGCTGGATAACTGGTTGTCCGAAGAGTTCGTGTTTTCTGGCTATGGGCAGAAGGCAGCTTGTGTAACACATGACAATACACCTGAAGGCCATGAGGTAAACAATAACGTTTTAACTGCTAAACTAAAAACTTTTGACAAACTTTTGCTAAAACTTAAAAAACTGAAACTGGAAATATCTTACTTCAATGAATGTTTAGCTTGTAATGTTATCCCTAAAGGCTTAAGACATTTTCAATACCCGACAGGGTTAGTTTTGAATTCAGAATTCCACAAAGAGCTGATTAACTTGTTCGACCAACAAGGTCGGGACCTTTTAAAAATAATGATAAAGCATTATTCTTTATGGGTGACACAGCTTAATGAGGAGATTATGGTGTTGGACAATGCTATTAAAACTCATGAGGAGTTTAGTAGGTACAAGTATGACTACAACAGATGCTTCAGTAGCATCGACCAGTACCTCTCTAAATTAAAATTTAATAAAATTAAGAAATTGGAGCGCGACTTGAAGGCGTATCAATCAGGGGTTGCTTACCCACCCCCTGCGCCTTCACAAACTTGGCATTCTAATGTGGATAGTGGTAACCCTCCTTCCACCACAGATTGTGGTGGTGAAGTTGCACCTGATAACATCAGGGACCTTGATACTTTTGGGGATGCAACAGTAGACCAAGGGGTCAGAAGAAGTGAGAGATTAATGAATCGGAGACAACACCAGGTTTCCAACAACACGACTATGGGTCAGCAACAGGGTTATTACAATGTCCACCGTCAGGGAGCAATTCCTAAGCAAAGGAACAACCTACAGCAACCAACTAGAGGCAAGCCACAGAAACAGACTTTTCAGAGGCAGTAGATACCAGGACTATCCACCACCTGGCTCTACCTTTAGACCCTGACTCTACTGAGACCTCGGTTTATGCAACTAATGAGGCTCAAGATGTGACTTTATGGCTGCCTACTACCAAGAACTCAATCGGTGGAGGTTGATTCCCTGGTACATTATACTAACCAAAGAACAGGACCGGCTATTTCTACCAATCAAATAGGTGACTTTAACATCTTCAACTATTCTGATGTGATGATTCCTGATGAATTAGCCAACCTGTTATCTAAGGGCTACACCTATGTACCTCAACAGAACTTTGATTTAGTCAACACCATTATTGACATTAAGTTGTTTGCTCGCAAACTGAATTTTAACCTGTTGTTTGAATCTAATGTTTCCAGCTCTGATGTTCTACCTGAGTGTTTTGTTCCTAGTATGTTTAATCCACCCTTGCATCCGTTAATACAAGCATTTGAGAATACTTGTGAACTTGATTTAAGACATAGCAATTTACACTTATGCTCAGGTACCAACGATTTAGCGACGACTGAAATGGCCTTATTAGATTTTGTTAAGTTACATTCCTTGAGAATTTGTAAACCAGACAAGGGTGGTGGTGTTGTAGTTTTTGACCAGATAGATTATTTTGATAGAATGTTAGACCTACTGACTAATGAAGCATACACGATTAGTTCAAAATCTGAGGTCAACTGTGCATATCGTAAGATTAAGAGTTCTTTAGATGAAATGCTATTTGAAGGTAGGCTTAACCAAGGTCAACACAAATACCTTACCACCTTGTTTCCTAGGTACCCGTGTATCTTTGGTATCCCCAAGATACATAAGGACCTAGTCAACCCACCTATGCGCCCATTGGTTGACGGGCGTGGATCCCCTACATACCCTTGTGCCAAGCTGGTTGACACAATTTTACAAAAATATCTTAAGGAAGAGGAGCAAATCTGCAAAGATTCTTGGTCCTTTTTAGAAAAAATCAACAAAATTCCATTTTGTACAGAGTATAATTTCTTGACAATAGATGTCAAGGACCTGTACACTTGTATACCCTTGCAGACAGCATTAGATTGGGTAGCCTTCTTTCTTAACAATAAAGGCGCCCCACCCCACGAAATATCCCTTGTGATTGAACTTTTGGATTTGATTTTATTCAATAACTTCTTTTTATTGGGAGAAAATTTTTATCTCCAAAAAACAGGGGTGGCCATGGGGTCGCCTTGTGGAGCCAGCTTGGCCAATATTGTGATGTCGTACTGGGAAAGGGAGAATGTACTGAATAATGATTCAATGTCAGTGTCTAAAATTAAGTATTACACCCGTTACCTGGATGACATCTTTATCTTACTAGAAGGTGACGAATCTGATAGCCTGTTATTGCTTGACCAATTCAACAACTCTACTGATTTTCTTCAGTTTACTTCGACCTTTAATACAGAGGCAATAGCTTATTTAGATGTTTGGCTGGTGAAAAAAGTACCCCTTAACAAATACGTGGCTAGCATATACAGAAAGCCGACATATTCCAACTCATTCCTTCATTTTAGCAGTTGTCACCCCAGTTATCAAAAAAGGTCAGTTGTTAAGGGCCAGCTCGTGCGAGCAGCCCGAATGGTCAGCTTAGACGATGATTTCCTGAATGAGTGTAACTCACTTAAGAACATGTTCATACATAGAGGTTACCCGTTAAATCTATTGAACAACCTGGTCAATGAAGTTACAAACAAGAGGTTAAGTGGATTGTATAAACCCATATTGAATACTAGTGCTACAGTTGTTTTTGAACCCAGGTTAGAACCTTCAAGTGAAACCAGCTCTTTACACTACAACAAAACAAAACTAATCCTTACATACTGCCCGAGCAGCATGTACATTATGGATATCATTATTAAGAACTGGAACCTATTTCGTTCCAACAATGTAATTCTGAATAAACTGGGCGATAGGCCAGAGGTTTCTTATAGAAGGGGTAAAAACATGAAAAGATTGTTGGAACAACCTGAGCAGAGGAGTACCCGTACACCCGGAATGTTCAAATGCCAAAATTGTAACCAATGTCGTCATATCTTTGAATCAAATAGGTTTGAGATAAACAGCATTAGATACGACATCCGATGTAGATGTACTTGTAATTCTAAAATGGTTGTCTATTTAGCTCTATGTCAAAAATGTACAGGTTTTTATGTTGGCAAAACTGAGCGTAGATTAAGAGATCGGATCTACGAACACCAGTATGCCATCAGTAAAGCTAAAGAAGAAAATGCTCTTGCCAAGCATATTATCCAGTATAGTGACCATCAGTTTAAGTACATGGTTATTGAACAGCTACATGACACTCTCAAAGGAGCCCCTTTACATTTACTTTTGGAGGCATCAGAATTGCGTTGGCAAATTAGATTAAATGCCTACGCTGTACCTGGTCTTAACGAAGGTTGTTCTATTAGCAGCCTTCTTAAACTTAAGAACCTGGCTAGATAACTATGTTATTGTAGTTTTTAAATTATTAACAGTGCACTGACTTACTGTGTTTGATGAAAATTTTTTAAGTAGTATAGGTATTTAACTAATGACGTTTATATGCCTTAATTAAATTTGCATTATTTAATTTAGTTTTTTTACACTTAATGTGTTTGACTTAGGAACTTTTATGTGTATATATCTTTAAACTGCATTTTACTTTAAACTTACTTGATTGGTTAATGACCTTAAGAACCAGAACTCCTGTAGTATTTAAGCTGCCTGTTTTACTTAATGTATTGTCTGAAGAAGTCTGTGTAATACCACAGACGAAAAGCGCTTAATTAAATTCTTTAAACTATTCCTGTGACTACTGTGGATTTACTACGAGACATTAGCATGTCCTTGGTTCTGGAAGACTCCCATTTCTTGCTCCTTGCTATTTTTTTTTTTTTTTTTATTCTTTTTGCTAGAACCTTGCTAAGACTACTTATTCTGCTTCTTGAAAAGGGGGCCTGAAAAGGAAGGAAAGTTTTTAATTGAACTTGGAAAAGGAGAATTGAAATGTTTGTGTAACCTCTTGAATCAATTACCCTCTGTTGTCAAATCTTTTTAGGACCTCAGCATGAGGGCCAAAAAAGAACCTGTTTGTCATGGGAAGGATTTAAAATTTCCACTTTAACATTTGAAAAATTTTTAACATAGCTAAATAAATCTTCTCATAACTGAACCAGTAGCAGCAGCTCTGGGAGCAATATTAGCAAAATCCTAAGAGCAGATTAAAACGTGTTTAGTTACTAAAGAAGCAAGTACAATTAAGAAATGTAATGAAGTTTTTAACATCTAAAGAAGAAATGCTAGTAATTAACTTTCTTGTGTTCTTAAAAGAAGCTTGTGAACATTTTGACATATGTAGCAGTTGGGGATTCTGAATGTTAAAGTAGCAGAAGACCAAACTTTCTTCCCAAATCTACCAAAAGCTTTCCCACCCTTGTCTGGGGGAATGGGGTTAGCTTTCACAGTACGTTTGGCAGAAAATAGCTTTGGTAAAGAAATAACTGCAGAATTTTATTCAGGATTAGTAAACAGTTATGTATGTGTCTCAGGTACTTTATATACCCTGTCAGACTTTTGGGGCACAGGATGTTGACTGTCAGGCATACTGCAAGCTGTAAAGAAAACAGCCTCTAAAGCTGATAAAATAGGAGAGATAGACACAGGCTGATGTAAATCTGTCTGTAATAAATCATACTTTTGCTGAGAGATAATGATTTCATTCTGTTCCCATTGAAATAAATCTTTCAATATAGCTATACTGTCAGAAAAAAACTTAACTCTTTAAAATGGAAATCTGAAGAAAAAACTTTCCTCAGAAACAGAATCCTCAGCTTGAGGAGAATTCACTAAAGAAAAACACCCATTCCATTCTCTGTTCTTCTGATTGTAAACCATCTTCATAATGTGAAGGAATATTTTTGTTTTCCTATTTGACATGGGAGAGGATTTAAAACATTAAAAGCAGAAAGTGATCCCTGAGCAAAGCCCAGCAAGTCTTCCCTGTCAATAGTTAAAGGAAAAGGAGAAGAGACATTCTTGACTTTCTGCATTCTTTTACTAGGATACCCCCTGGAAAAAGACTGACCCCAAAATCAGGCCCCTTAGTCTGGCTATGGGGTACACATCCACCATTCCTTATCCCAGGACCAACAACAGTGGTTCTTCCTTGCGTGGTGAGGACAACCCTGCAGCTGTAGAGAATGTGTCTATCTCTCTGTTCTTAGTGGCTTCCCAAAGAGCTATATCAGAGGGACCATGAGCCAGCAGTCTAATGAATCACGTCTGGCCACAGCAGAGTCACACATTGGTTGTTGAGACAATGACGGAGGTGGCCTGACACACAAAGACTCGTACATATGTTTTTTTCTTCTTCTGCATGGGAGGAAGAAGAACCAAAGAGAACAAAAATTTCTACATGGTACAGCCATGAAAGGGGCCTGAAAGGTGTAGTGGAGCCTGGATGAGTCAGTAAACCTCCTGAAAGAAAAGCTAAGGTTTTAAGGTGAAAATTTAAGTGACATTCCCCAGGAGAAAATATCCTGCCGCTCTCATAAGTATTCTACATCAACATGTAGAAAAAATATAATGAGTTTTACACAGTTTTCTCACAAAAGCATTCATCAAGTAAAAAGCCCTTTACTACATATGACAGTTTATAACAAAAAAATTACTAGCATAAATTAAATATTTTCACAGAAGTTTTTTCCTCATGGAAAAATAAAGTAGTGGAACGTTTTCCACAGAAGGGTAGTTATCTCGCCAGCCTGTAAGGATAGCTAGCTGACTGTCAGTTCCACGAAACCTGCAGAGGGATCACACTTCAGAGGCAAGAAAGCTCTGAAGCTTTTCGTGCTCTAACCACTACTTTTGTATGGTTCTGCCCAAGCCCACACCCTGAAACTTGGAAACTTAGCCATTGGCCATTACCTTGAAAAGATACAATCCAGGTAGCATAGTCAAGTGCAACAGTAATCTAAATGAAGAACATCATGCTGTTCTCAAAAACATTCAAGATTCAAACAATATAATATTATTTTCAAAACAGCTCAAAATTCAAATAATATTACAATAATAATATTACAAGATTTCACTTTATTTCCTATCACATTCAAACACTGTTTTAAAACTGAGAAGGTGATAACTGACTAAATCCTGGATCAAACTATATCTCTTGTATCAAATACATGCTACAAATAGACTAAAAACTACTCTACAAAACATCAATAGTATTAAAATGAATTGGAAATAGACATTTAAAAAAACTGCCATACATAATCAGTGGGAATAATGACTTCTTACTATAATGGTGACACTTTCCATATTATCTTGGAATTTAAATGGCTTCACAGGTGAATATCTGATTATTTTAAGTATTAAAATAACACTCTTAAGTATTCAACTGTGGTACCACCTTTATCATTCTTATAAGAAAAGCGCGGTCCGGGTCTGAACTGTCTGCAAACAGCTAAAGTTAACTTTGAGTATGTGTCTACCTGTTTGATCCAATATTCATTTTCCCCTGGAGAGCACTCTGCTTTGGTTTGTAATCAGCCCCCCCACACACACACACGCACACACACACACACACACACACACACACACACACACACACACACACACACACACACACACTCACTCATCTTCCACTTTCTCTCTTATTCCCTTCTATTAGCAAATAGTATCCATAACTGATAAATACTGTGTATTTGTTAATTTAAACTGAGACCACAGTAGCCTACTGATACAAGGTTATCCTGTTTTTCCACCTGAGAAATGGTTAAGAAATTACTTACAGTTTCAGAGCAGTCCTTGGTCAATTGTGATTGTTTCTTAAACACAAACTTGTCTTTGCTTTGGCTCATCAGCAGCAGTACAAAGAACTGCCTGCTCACACCCTTGTTCTCCCCTCCCCCTTCCCTGTTTATTACCTTAAGACAATCCCAAAGTTAATAAATATTACCTGTGGCAGGCACCATTTTTACAACTACAACCACCCTTGTCACTATCATATGTTCATTTATCAGTTAACTCTGTTACCTGATTGTTTCCAGCCCCCTCATAAGAGCAACTAACAGCATCTCTACCAGCTTCGCTCCCCACTCTGCCCCCTATTCCCTCCCACCCCCAGTGGTCCCACCTTTATTACACTCACAAACCCCTCCCATCTTTCCAGTAGCCAACCACAGCACTAACCCAACACTACCTCCTCCATCTTCCCACTACTATCACACCTCCTCAACTAACATGTACAAGCATACCTTACCTATGCTCACGGCATGCACTCTCCTTGCATATCTTACATCCTACCAAAGCTCCATCATTCCCCCACTCAACCACTACCACTGTACTACTACTCACACCACCATTCATGTCTCACCCTCACTCATCTCCCCTCCCACCAACTCAAGAAACATCCCTATGCACCCCCCACATATTCTACCAACTATATTACTCAAACATAAAGCATTCCTACAACTTAACACAGTAACCCTCCCACCATACCTATTACCCAAAGAGCACAATCATAAAGTTTCCCTTATAAACAAACACATTCAAAAACTGAGACAACTAATAACCTCATGCATATCTAAACTAGCCCTAAGTGGAGATATCCACCCCAGCCCTGGCCCTACCATCTCCAACCCCAATCCTCATAATCAGACTAGAAACCACAACTTCTCCCATATTACAGCCAATAGAAAGCCAAGTGACTTCCTTCTACTAAGCCTAAAAATTAGAAGTATATCCAACAAAGTCCATGAACTCCATGCCACCATAGACTTGTACTCCCCAGATATAATCATCCTGACAGAAACCTGGCTAAAACCTCACATTAGCAGTGAGCAAATACTCCCTACAGGTTATGGCATACTAAGAGTAGAACGGCTAAACAAGAAAGGAGGCGGTGTAGCTATAATATTTAAACAGCATCTAAACATCCATTTCTTAAAATCATCAGCTCCACAAATAGGCAATGAAGAAATAATGTATACCAACCTCAAAATAAACCAAAACAAAACCATCAACGTAATTGGATGCTACTTCCCACCTGGCCAAAACATCCCTCTACTAGAAAACCTCCTCAGCTGGTCTACCCACCATCTCCCCCAAGAAACTACAATTTTAGGTGATTTCAATATTGACTGGCAATCCTGTTCTGGCAACCATCCAACCCATCATGTAAACCTTCATAGCTTCACCCAACTAGTCCAGTCGCCAACCAGGATAAATAAAAACTCCAGCAAGCACACTACCCTGGACTGGATACTAGTCAGTAAGCACCCCCAGTCATATATAACAGGCTGCTTATCAGATAGCCTCTGTGATCACTCCCCAACATTCCTACTCAAAAAATACCTATACCAAGCTAAACCTGTCATCTACCGTCAAATACGTAAAAAACTAAACTTTAACCCACTCACATTCATCTCATCCCTCAAAGAATGTAACTGGCATCCTCGAAAGTACCTCAGTCTTGATGACGCAGTTGAATTTTTTAATACTACCTTCCTGAGCATCCTTAATTACCATGCCCCCATAAGACTTTCCAGAATCAAAGCACAATGCTCCCCATGGCTACAGAAAACAACTAAATCAGAAATGAAAAACAGGGATAAAGCCTGGGAGCACTGGCACAAAACCAAAACCCCCTCAACTAGACAGAAATTCCTAGAACTACGCAACAGAGTCAAAAAGCTAATAAAACAGGACAAATTCCAATACTACCAGTCTGCCCTAGACTCCTCTCAACACAGTCCCAAACAATTCTGGTCCTCCATAAACACCATCCTCCACCCAGGTAAAATCAGTACCACTCCTCCTAACATCCCTCACTCCTCAGAAAATATTGCTACCTCATTCAAAACACACTTCACACAAACCATACTATCACTAGCTAAACAACACAACCCCCTCCCCTCCAACCCACACCTTTAACTAGTAATCTCCCCACTGCCTTCTCTTTTTCTCCTGTACTTACCTCCAACATACAAAACTCATAACTAAACTTAAGCCCACCAGATTAGCAGCAGACAACCTCCCAAGTGAATACCTACAAATCACAGCTGATGCTCTGGCCTACCAAGTATCCATCTTAATTATCCGATCTCTGTCAGAAAGTTACGTTCCCACACTGTGGAAAGTATCACATATAATTCCCCTCCACAAAGGTGGACCCTCTACAGAACTAAGCAATTACCGCCCCATAGCTATTCTCTCTTCACTCTCCAAAATACTAGAGAGATGCATACACTCTCAGGTCTCAGACTACCTCCTTACTAACAACCTCCTTTCCAATACTCAGCATGGTTTCCGACCAAACCATAGCACCACCACTGCCTTACTCTCCTTTACTAACAATATCCTTCAGCATAAAAGCAATGGCTATCACTCCTCTGCTACTTTCCTAGACCTATCTAAAGCATTTGACATGGTCCCACACAAACAACTTATCTCTGTTCTCAATAACCTATCCTTCTCACAATCAGTCACCAACTGGTTTCAGAGTTACCTGTCTGACCGCCAACAATCTGTTGTATGGCAGAATGACATATCTCCCCAACTATCTGTCTTCTTAGGGGTTCCCCAAGGATCCATCCTTGGACCCCTACTCTTCTCTGTTTTCACCAATAATCTAGCCTCTGCCACCAAACATGGCACACTCATACAATACGCAGATGACTCAACCATCATCTGCTCAGCCCAGTCCCTACCCAAACTGCAAAAAGTCACACAGGAAGCCTTTTCCTCTGTTGAAACTTGGTTATCCCATGCCCAATTAATACTCAACCCAAACAAAAGTAAACTACTCATCTTCCAACCCACCAAACATACTCAAAACAACTCTCACTTTAACATCACAGCAAAAGACAACACCACTATATACCCAACTGAACACACCAAATTGCTAGGAGTGGAAATAGACAATAAACTAAAATTTGACATTCACATATCCTTGACCATAAAAAATGTCCACAAAAAACTAGGAGCACTATACAGAAATAAGCAACTTCTCACCAAAGCAGCAAAAATTTCAATAGCAAATTCCCACCTTATCTCCACCCTACTTTATGCCTGTCCAATATATACCAACCTAAAGCAATGCAATCTAAACAAGCTAGAGACCTGCTACAACAAAATCGCCAAATTCGCCACAGGGGCATGCTACCGTAGTCACCACTGTCTCTCACTTGCTGAACTGGGCTGGCTTGAACTCCCTCACCTCCTTCAATGGTATCAACTCTCACTCGCCCACAAACTAGTAAATCATCCACTAAATGTCCCATCCCTCCAGAATCTACTCCAACCCTATCGCACCACCAGACCACTAAAATCCAGCAACAAAAATCACTTGCAGATCACTAAAGCCAATAACTCTGCTGGTGAAGCACTATTCTCTTGCACCATAGCCAAATTATGGAACTCCGTTCCACCCACAATTACCTCCATACCATCATGCACCCACTTCAAAACTTTACTAAAAGCACACCTAAAACATGCTGGCTATGCCCTTGCAACTCCCACTCTAATATCACCCTCCCCATCCAACCACTACCTTTCTTTCCACTCCACTAACTACTTAGATTATATCAAACTCAGATGCTCATAAGCCAGTACTTATTATACAGCAGGAACTTCTTGTAACATTTGTTAATGTCTGTTATGTACTTCACAGATAAAGATTCTAGTTGTCTACTGATGTACTATGTTCTTCATCTGTAAATATGTTGTAGTAATTGCTATGTAAATTGTTAATCGCTATGTAATCCAATGTAACTACTGTCTGTTTATTTTAACTGTGGAGCTTTTCTCCCCGGGCCTCCGCTGAAAATGGACCTACGTCCAGTCGGACACTCCCGGTCAACAAATATAAATAAATAAATAAATAAAATTTTGCTGTAAAATATCTGATTATTTTGCTGTATTACTTAAATGTTTGTTGTAAAATCTACTGCCAATTATTAGCGGACCAGAGTTCCGCTGTGGCGACCCCTAACTGGGAAAAGCCGAAAGACACAACAACATCAACTTAAATGTTTGTTGTACTACTCTGTAAAAATTTTTCTTTGTATAACAATATTGGAGCTTTTCTTCCTGGGCCTCCACTGTAAATGGACCTAGTCCAGTCGGAATTTCCCGATTAACAAATGTAAAATAAAAATAAAATAAATAAAATAAAAATAAATAAATTATATTAAGAAATGCAGAGTGCAAATAGCAATCCTACAGGAGACACATTTGGAAGAACTGAGAATGTGATTTTGATAAAGAAAGTATTTCAGGATGGATATTCCTGCAGGATATTGGGGCAAAGGAAAAGAGGAGTACTTATATTAATTGCTAGAAGAGCTCCAGTACTGATAGAAGAAGGAAAAATATACATTATACAAAGACTGGCCATTAACATTCAAAAATGAGCACGTTGATCGTTCAGCCCAACCAGTGTGACCATTGTAAATCGAGCATATACAAACAGAAAAAACTCTGGTCACCCAGACTTTCTTTTATTAGTATATGCTATAACTTATTAACTTTTCTTGACTGGGAAAAAAAAAATTTGAAATCCAGACAGTCCAGAAGTACGAGAGAGATAGGACAGAGAAAATACTATTAAAATAATGTAATTTATTCAAAACTAAAGAAATGTACCTAAAATTCCTTGTATTTTCTCCATCCTGTCTCTCTCATACCTCTAAATTGTCCGAATTTCAACCTTTATTTAAAAAAAAAAAGAGTAACAAGGATCATCCTTTCTCCATTGTTTCTATTCCAAAGCACTGATGTACTGCGTAAGTGTGGGAAATAAACTCTTATACACATGCGCAGTGCATCAAGAACGCCCTTGGATATGTAAACAAAGTGAAAGAACACCATACCGCTGTTATACAAAGACATTATTTAGGAAAAGTCAGTCATTTTTTTCTTAAATAATGTCACTGTATAATTCGTCCTTGTGACCAAACCACACCAACCATGGGTAAATTCAGCATTACCCACATCCAGCCTGTCGGTTATTGCTATAATAACATCAGATTTGTAATAGTAAGGGGCTACTGGCAGGGGATGATGATTTTGTTGGCATATATTCTACCTAGAAGTACTATTTTGGAGCTTACACATTTTTGGGAGAACTAATCAGCCTTCAGTAGAGAACATTACTTACAGGTGGGGACTAGAATTTGATCTGCAATAATGAGGATCGACCTGGGGACATACAAGGGAAAATATAACAAAAGAAAGTAGAATTCTGAAGAAATGTATGAAAATATTTGGTACGAAAGACATGAATTCAGTAGTACTAACTCAGAGAGAATTTACATACTAATCCCCAAGGTACAATAACGGTTAGACTTGAAAGAAATTATACTTTACAGGAACATGTCTACTTAACTGAGAACTCTTATACACATCCAATAACTATTTCAGATCACACACCAATAATTACTGAGATAAAAATGCAGGCTAATGAAGTAAAGATGAGACACTGGTGTTTCCTCACCTGCTTGTGGAAATTATCAGGGAGTTATTAGGGAAGATAGAAAGTACTCCAGAAGTTTTAGCTAGTGAAAGGGATCAAACAAAAATGGAGTTTAAAAATAGGGTAGAAATGAAAGAAAATGTGATTTGATTAAGAAGTAATAAGAATTATTTAGAGGAGCTGACAAAGCTGAAAATATTACAAAATAAAGGGAATCTGACAGAACAAGAAGAGGTGTAAATGCAGAGTGCTAAAGGGAAAATAAGGGAGTACCTCAATAATATGCATGAGTTTGGAAAGATTGCAGTTAAGCAACTGTTTTTTTTTTTATTATAACTCCACAGCACAAAACTTTTGTCACAATGACTTAGGCAAGAGAAAGTAGAAAGGGTTGTTCCCAAATGTAGAGAGCCTATAACAAGTAAAATAACCAGAGATCCAGTAGCGTTATTAGAGGTACTTAAGAAGTTTTATGAAAATTTGGATAAAGCAAAGAAGTAGGGAAATCAAGAAAAAGCACAAATGGATACATTTATGGAAGAGCTAAATGTACCAAGGTTAGAGGTAGATGAGGCTTACAGCGATAAAAATGGTGGCATATATCTAATCTACAGGAAACTTTCCAGGACTAGATGGTATTCCAGTGGAGGTTTGGCAGATAGGAAAGAAGAAAATTATAAAGATCTGGAAGGCTTTGTTTAACAGTATTTTAAAAGGAGGGGGGGCACCAACATCCTGGAAAAAAATCTGCAATGGCTGTAGTACCTACAGATGGTAAAGACCCACCTGATCCAGCTTCATATAGACCCATTTCAATTTTAAATCCAGAATCATAGAGTATTTACATCTACAATGGCTAGAAGAATGGCAAAGGTGGCCCAAAATTGATATATTTGGACCAATTTGCCCGATATGAGTGGTAGGATGCACACTGTGGAACACACAAAGAAATGAAGACATAAGTGCAGAAGCCAAAGTAGCTACAATTGCAGAAACGATCAAAGAGAACAGATGGTGGTTTTGCAAAAGCAGAAGGCAATCTGGTAAAGAAGATTTGGACAGACAGGAAGAAGGCAAGAGGAAATGAGGCCATCCAGCAAACAGGTGGATGGATTGTGTGAGTGAAGATCTGTGACACTCAAGCAAAGAAGGCAGGAGAGTGGCACTGAATCGAGAGATGGCAAAAGTTGACACAACATGCCAACTTCATGTAGAAATAGGAAAAAATGGGATGATGATGATAATTGTATGTACTAGTATATATATATATATATATATATATATATATATATATATATATATATATATATATATATATGTATAGTGGAAAGCAGTCCCAAAACTTCTAGGTGTGGTAGCCACAATTAAATATAAATGACTACTGCTGCCAACATCTGTGTAAGCCACCAGTAAGCTCAAACCACCAGTTCTCTTATATGTCCCTACTCAGCACACAAACAAGTTACCCCCACCTCCATTACAACCATGTTGGTGCTGCTTCAGGAGCGACTCCTACCTGAGCCAGACAATCTTCTTCTCCAAAGATCAAGCATACTCTCCCTTGTATGATGACACAACTCTAGGCAATGACCAATGCCACAGGTCCAAGCAAACACTGTCTTTATCTTTTCAATCTCCTCAGTCTAACTGTTGTGTCTTAAATCTGCACTCCTAAATTCAGTCACTCAGTCAGAATATGATGCATTTGAATAACATCTGCTAAGCATGTCAGCTTGCTCTATAACATGGGAGGTTACTATCTTTATGGTCGTAGAGTCCTTACAAGCCTAGCCAAAGTTATCCCAAGTTCACCCAGTTGTCGGTGGTTACATAAGTGAATTTTGCAGAGGTAAGGGTCTATGGTAGTTAACACTGATTTCCTCTGTCCAGAAGGGACATGGGGAGCCATCCCTGGAGTGAATTTGCAGTCATCCAACATGATCTAGGTTGCGTTTGAACACAGTCAGGGAGGAGGCTCTGTTTCACATGAATTGGAAGCTTATTCCAGAGAAGTGACAGTCTCTGGAATGTGTATCCATCTCTCCACTATGACCTGTTCATGTCAGAGGCTAGGTTAAGATCCCTGGAGTGAGTGAACCTCCTGCAGCTTAATTTACGAAGTGTAGCATTTCCATCAGAGCAGGTTCAGAGACTGCCCTGTAAGCCAGGCACAGGTCATCCCTTATCAATCTAAGAGACAGACTACAGTGACAGGGCTTTCAGTCTTTCCGTGTAAGACTTGTTTTGTGTACTCTGTAATTTCTTGGTAAGAAACATGTGTTCCCTCCAATTGTTGCAGGTGTCTGATAAGGTACATGCAAAAGGGAGCATTGCACTCAATTATTGGTCTGATGAGGGCCAAGTATAATGGAATGATACCATCTTTAGATCTAGATCTAGATCTAGATGCAATGCCTTTACTTATAATATATGCCACATAGGACTTCCTAATTACTGTGGATGCGTGGTGGTCAAAGTTCAGATGGCTATCAACCTGAGTACCCAGATCTCATGTAAACTTAGGAACTCAGTGATTGCTCCCAATTTACAATCATCAGTGAACTTGGTCAGCCACAGGCCATCCAAGTTTGTCTGGATTTCTGAGAAATAAATTCAAAACAGTAAGGAGCCTTACAGAGAAAGTACAGTTGTGTACCTACCATAAATGTAGATGTTCGAGTGTATTCACTGTTGCAGTCATTACACTTGGGTTATCCTGCTGGCAGGCTACCCGCAGTCGGCCTGAATTCCAAAGTCCTGGTCCGGTGTCGGTTGCTGTCGCCTCTTCCCTGACGTCAGTGCGCCAGGGGTATAAAAGATGCAGCCGACGCCCTTTTCTTCAGTTTTTCTTGCCGCAGATGTCAGGTGCCCCCAAAAGGGTAGGCTAAGAAAACATTGCTTATAAAAGCATGCACTAAAATAAACAATACCTTCATCTACAAGCAAATACACCACATAGGTTGTATAGGATGGAGAAGTACAGATAAGTCCCAGCAAAGAAAGGGGGATGGTGGGTGGGTAACCTGGACTGCAACAGTGAATACACTCGAACATCTACATTTATGGTAGGTACACAACTGTACTATGTTCATCGTGTTTCACTGTTGCAGTCATTACACTTGGGTTGAATCCCAAAGCTGAGGTTGGGCGGCTGGGTCTAAATAGAATTAGGAGTGGCTATAAGGCCCTGCAGAACTGCAGTGGCAAATCCTGCTCTGGATTTAGAGTAAAGAGGTAAGTGGTAGTGCTTAGTAAAAGTATGCACTGAAGTCCAAGTTGCAGCCTCCAAAATATCCTTGGTTGGTACTCCTCTGACGAAGGCTGCTGAGGTGGCTGCTGCCCTGGTAGAATGTGGTCTAATGACCTTAGGCACTGACTTGCCATGTTGTGAATAGCATAAACGAATGCAGTGTCCTATCCGTTTTGAAATAGTCTGCTTTGAGATAGCCTTTCCTTGTGATCCTGCAGCATATGCCACTAAATGTTGCTCAGTCTTTCTGAAAGCTTTAGTTTTGTCCAAGTAGAAGCGTAGCTGTCTGTGTATGTCCAAAGAATGCAGAAGTCTCTCCCCTTTATTCTGTGGGTTTGGGAAACAAGTTGGCAAATGAATGGTTTGATAAGAGCCACACTGGACACTACCTTAGGCATAAATGTTGGGTTTGTCCTTAGAGAAACCCTGTCCGGATGGAAGATAATAAAAGGTTCCACAGCCATTAATGCTTGTAACTCTGAGACTCTTCTTGCTGAAGTTATCGCTAGGAGCAGAGTTGTTTTCCATGATAAGAATTTTATCTCAGCTGTATTGACTGGCTCGAAAGGAGGCTGTGTGAGTTTTTCCAGGACAAAATTGAGGTCCCATGCAGGTAATGGTGCTCTCCTTGGAGGTGTAATATTTTTGGCCCCCCTGAGGAATTGCCTAAGCAATGGATGTGAAAAAATAGGTGGGTCTGTATTGTAATGAGCTGAAATGGCAGAGGCATGGATCTTAATTGATGAGAAGGAAAGGCCTTTGTCCAGCATCTCAGTTAGATATTGTAAAATCTGAGGTATATTTGGAACAAGCGTGTCAATTCTTTGTGCCTGGTTCCAAGCACAGAATCTCTTCCATTTTTCTGCATAAGATTTTCTGGTGCTGGGCCTCCTGGCCTCCAAAATAACATCTATAACCGCTTTAGAGAGAGGTGTATTCTGAATGGTTACACTATCTGCCATGCAGCTAGATTTAGGGTTCTGAGTTGGCTGTGCAGGATCGGATTGTTTTGTTGGGTCAGTAAATGAGGAATTTGAGGCACTGTCCAGGCTGGGCCTTGGGACAAGCTCCTTGGGATTGGGTACCAGTGTTGGCGTGGCCAATCTGGGGCAATTAGTATCATTTGTGGCTTCTCTTGTCTGACCTTTAGGAGTACCTTTGGGAGGAGAGGCAGTGGAGGAAAGGCATATACTGTAAGGTTGTTCCAGCTGAATGACAAGACATCCACTTTCCATGCTTGTTTGTGATAAGTCCTTGTGCAGAATCTCTGAAGTTGGCAGTTGTGAGGAGAGGCAAAAAGATATATGTCTGGGCATCCCCATTTCCTTGTTATCATGCTGAAGATTTGTGGATCTAGTTTCCACTCGTGAGGTTCCATGAGGTTTCTGCTTAGTTTGTCTGCCAGAGCACTTGTTTTTCCTGGCAAGAATTGTGCTTGCAGGTGTACTTGATAGGTCAATGCTGTGTTCCACAAAATCATGTCTTGCCTGCAGAGGGGGTAGGAATGTGTGCCCCCTTGCTTATTTATGTACCACATAACTGTGGTGTTGTCCATCTTTATCAACAGCTGTCTGGGATGAAGTAGGTCCTTGAAGGCTGTCAGGGCATTTTGTACAGCTAGCATCTCTTTTTGATTGATGTGAAGATGCCTTTGGCTTGGGGGCCATGTGCCCTGAATACATTTTCCTGCCATGTGGGCCCCCCCCAGGCATAATCTGACGCATCTGTTGTTAGTGTTTGCCTGGCTGTGGGTAAAGTGAATGGCTGTCCCTTGTTGTGGTGTCAGGCCTGTGATCACCATCGAAACTCCTGTTGCAAGCAGGGAATGAGTGAAATTAATGATTCCAGGCTATGGCAATGTTGAGTCCAAACACTTTTTAGATACCACTGTAGTTTCCTCATATGCAGTCTTGCATATGGAATTAGCAGAATGCAGTAGGCCATGTAGCCCAAAGCCTGCAGAATTTTTCTTGCAGATAACTGGGTCTTTGTTGCCATGCTTTTGAAGTAAAAAGTCAGTTGCCTTTGTTTGTCTGGTGTGAGATAAGCCATCTGGGCAGTTGTATTTAAACTTGCACCCAGGAATATTATCTCTTGAGAGGGTACTAGTTTTGATTTCTTTTCGTTTACTGTGTACCCTAGGAAAATTAGTATTTTTTTTTACAAATGCCAGATGCTTTAGTAGAATGTCTTTGGTCTCTGCTTGAATAAGGCAGTCGTCCAAGTAGGGATATATTTGAATTCCTCTTTGTCTGCAAAATGCAATTACTGGTGCCAGCCATTTTGTGAAGACCCTGTGCGCAGTAGATAAGCCAAAGGGCAGTGCAGAGAATTGGTAGTGCATTGAGCCAGCTATGAATCTGAGGTATCTTCTGCAAGATTGTCTGACTGGGACATGCAGGCATGCCTCTTTGAGGTCCAAAGTTACAAGCCAAGCCTTCTTGCCCAGCATGGGCAGAAGCTGTTGCAGAGTCAACATTTTGAATTTTGGTACGTCCAGAAAAGTATTTAGAATAGACAGGTCCAGAATTGGTCTCCATTCTTTGTCCTTTCTTGGTACTAAGAAAAGTCTTGAGTAAAATCCTTGTCCCTGCTCCTATTGTGGCACTGGCTGAATGGCCCTCATGTCCATGAGAGATGTTACTTGTTTTTGTGCCTCTGCCCATTGATTGCGTGGCAGGTCTGGCATACCTTTTGCCTTTGGAAGGGTGTGAAAGTGGAACCTGTAGCCCTGAGAGACTATGTTTAGGACCCATTTGTCCTGGGTGATCGTGTGCCAATTTTGTGAAAAAAGTGCTAGCTTTCCCCCTAAGGGTGCTGCCAAGAGAAAAATGCTTGGCATTGGCAGAGGGAAGTCATTGGGACTGTTTCCTATATGGCTGTGATTTGTCTTCTCTGCTTTTGGAGGTAGAAGCACCCCATTGTTTGGGCCTGTATGAGCCCTGAGGGTGTTGCCTGCCTCTAGGGCGTCTATATCGGCCTCTTTGTGGCCTGTCTGACATGGGAAAAGACCAATTCTTAGAAGGCCAGTTCCTGCTAAATCTGGGTGGCTGTACCTGTAAGAAATCCTTCACTGTCTGCATAGATTTAGCTTTATCCTCCATTTTCTTCAACACTTCTTCTGCCTTAACACCAAAGTATCATGCTGTAATGGAGCATCCAATAATTTTGCTTTAACATGATCAGGCAAAGTCTGTTCCTTTAACCAAGCATGCCTTCTAATAACAGAACCTGTTACAGCGGCCCTGCAAGAGGCCTCCAGTGACTCATAACCACATTGCAAAGTATGTTTTCTCACTTGTTCAGCTGCATGCAATAAATCCTGCAATTCCTTGTTCTCAGAACATTCAGAATTTGTCAACATTTTCTGTTTTAACAGAGACATTAAGTATTGCTGATATTTAAGCATATGAAACTGACAATTTAAAGCCCTTAGAGCCAAGGTAGCAGAAGTGTAGACGTTTTTCCCCCATCTGTTCAGTGCCCTAGAATCTCTATCTGAGGGGACAGGGTTTTTAGTAGTAGCAGCCTTGACTCCTTTGGGACCCTGAGAAATAGTTTCTGGGTCAGCAGCAGGGTTTTTATATAGAAATTTATGAGAATCTGGAACCCTGTAGTATCTGTCTGGCTTAACAGGTGCAGGAGGTAAAGAGTCGGGAGACAGGCCGGACTCTGAAAATACATTATCTACAATGTCTACAACAGGTGGAATAGCAAGAGGTCTGTGCTGTGGTAGTAGAAGAAAGTCTCTAGGCCTTTTCTTAGAATCTGAATAATCTTGGCTCTCCCAGTGGAAATGTTCCCTCTTGGTATGCAGGGTTTCCCCAAATGAGTAATCCTCAGGAGGAGAAGCTGAAGGACTAGATTCTTCAGCATCAGAATCCTCATAGGGAGGAATAGAGTATCCCTGTTCTGAAGAGGAGTCAGAGGAAATGGAAACCTGATCAGAGGAATCATATTCAGTATCTTGCCTAGGCCTCTTATCAGGAGGGGGTTGGGAACCCCTGATCAAAGTAATTAGGTCTTCGACAATTTTGAGCATCTGTTTCTTAGGCATGGAAGTCTGTCCTGGAGAATGCTGTACGTATTTCCTTGTCTTTAAAACTGTTTTAGTCTTTGTCTTGGATGCTGAAGTTGGCTTGATATAAAGCTGTGTAGGTCTGAAAACACCCTCAGAAGCCGATGCCTGCTCAGCGGCTCCGGACCCATCTGAGGGATTAGTTTCCGAATGCCCAATACCTTGAGTATCCAGATGCCTAGTTGTCTCCACATGGGAGTCAGAGGTGGCCTGTGGCTCTGAGGTAGTGGGTGTCAGGGGCTGCGAAAGCACCTCACTGAGCACTGGCAAACTGAGACTGGCCTAGAAGAGGCTTTGTCGTAGGTTTTGGACCTCAAATGCCTGTCCTTTTGTTTCTCCTTGCGCTTTTTATGAATTCTGGTCATCGGTTGTTCCGACGGGATTATATAGTTAAACTTTCGGCCAAAGTAATGAAAAGCAAAATCGTACCGACGCTTAATAGTGCGTTGGTTAAATCTAGCACAAAACCGACAGCTAGCAACATCGTGGTCAGGGCCTAGGCAAGGAATACAGTAAGAATGAAAATCCTTATGAGGTATTTGCTTCCCACAAGAAATACAATTGTTAATTTTTTCTGACATCAGTCTGGAGCAAGAAAAAAAGTTTCCCCAATGGGTTACTTAGCTTTATAGAAGACTTCGGATCTGAAATTCAATTTAGAAAATCTCAGGAGTCGGCCGACCGGCACTTGTGAACTGCTTTTGCTTCGGGCACCGCGTGGCAAGAAAGACTGAAGAAAATGGCGTCAGCTGCATCTTTTATACCCCTGGCGCACTGACGTCAAGGAAGAGCCGACAGCAACCGATGCCGGACCAGAACTTTGGAATTCAGGCCGACTGCGGGTAGCCTGCCAGCAGGATAACCCAAGTGTAATGACTGCAACAGTGAAACACGATGAACAACCCTGTGGTACGCCACGGGTGACTGTTTTTTTGCTACAGGTGAAGTCAACTACTTTGGCAGTATGTGTCCTGGCAGTGAGCCAATTGGCTACCCATCTTGTTATGTAGAGGTTAATTCACAATTGGGAGAGTTTATAATACCTGAGTGTAGGATTGTGTCAAATGCCTTGGCTAAGTCAAAATAGGTGGTATGCATTTTCTTTCCCTTGTCCAGGGACTTGGTGACTTTCTTGAAGAATCAACCATGTTTAACAGGCATGAACTACTTTTAATGAATCCAAACTCAAGAGTTCGGATTATCTATGTCTTTGTTAATAAGGTCCATAATGATTCATTCTATGGTCTTGAAGATGACGCCAGTCAAGTTTATGGGCCTATAATTTCCAAGGTCGGTTGTTGGTCCCCCTTTGTGTAATGGGATTACTGCTGCTGCTGTCCTCCATTCTGCCGCAACACAGCCATTCTGCAGGCTGTGGTTAAACAGGGATCCAAGTGGGTCTGCAAGGTCATTGTCTAAAAGGCAACCTGGAATGTTGTCTGGTCCCATTGATGCCATGTTTCTGGGCTTGGAGAGTGCCAAAATTACCTGCTCTCTTGAAGGGGGGGGGGGGGTGAAGTTTGCTCCAGATCTGACAGCTAGCAGATTGGCTATTACCTCCAGCTGAGTATGGGTGGTGCCATCCACAACCAATTCAGCACACAGAGTATTTCCTTTTAGATTCTGGATGTAGTTAAAGAATGTCTTGTAATTATTTGTAGCTAGGGAGACTATTTTTGCTTCATAATTAGCTTTGTAGGACCTGACAAGATCTCTAATTTGCTTGTTTAAGCTAAAAAGAGATTTATTCCTCTGCTGAGCCAGTTCACTCTTGTTTCTGGACAATTAGTACAGCCTGTTTATACTAGGGTTCTACCCAGGGTAGCTTGTTTTTTCAGCAAGACCTGCTATTAATCCGGTCAGGTACAGCTGATTATATACAACTACTTAAGTGGTCATACAGGGCATTTGTGTACACATCTGCACAGCAGTCAGTATTATCTGTGTTCAAGGGGGCTTTGACATTTCTTATACCATCACTTTGTAGGAAGTATCTTATCTTTAAAAAATTCTTAAGCATGTTTTAGCTTGATGGGATATCTGATCTTGTAGTTACATCGAACAAGACTAATTTACAGTTTGATCTTACAAGGGAGGACATCACATGGGGGGGGGGGGTGCAATACTTTCTTATGTTAGTCAGTACTATGTCCAGGACATTTGAGCCTCTTGTGGGTGTGCTGGCTAGCTGTTCCACAGCATTTGCATTAACAAAGTCCACAAACCTCTGAGCCAGCATGTTTGTGGTTGTATGTCTCCCATTTGATGGTAGGATAATTAAAATCACCCATGAGTAAGGTATTGGGCTGTATGGCATGTGACCCCAGTAAGTCCAGTAAGCCGAGAAAAGCAGTATGCTTTTCCTGTTTCATGGTGGGAGACCTATAGCTAGCTATGATGTGGTAGGGGGCTTTGCCTATAGTTAACTGGACATGTAGTAGCTCAAGATAGTCATACTGTTTAACCAGTCTCAATGTGTACTTATCCTTAATAAAGATGGATAACCTCTTCCTTGGGTTCTCTCATGTTAGTTTCTGGTCTGAATGTTTGGAAGTATTGTAGCCCTGCATGGCCAGGGTGCTTTCCGCACCTTTGAATCATGTCTCCGTGACTGCACAGATGTCAGCATCTTCCAAAGTGAGGAGTGCTTCCAGGGAGTGCAGTTTCTTGTTTACAGTCCTCGCATTAAGTAGAAGTATCTTGAGTTTATCTAGAGAGAATTATGTTATGTTGGGAGGTTGGTTATTTTGGTACTGCCTAAAAAAGGCACAGTAAGGGTAATGCCTTTGCCAGTATCCAAAACCCTAGAGGAAACAGGTGCAGACTATCTCTGGCAAAGCAGCATGGCCTATCTACCATATTTTCTTAGGCTGACAGATACTGGATCCCCTTGGATTGACACCAGAAGCTAAACCAATTGTTAAAGTCAATTATTTTGGTTTGTATTGTGGCATCATCCTTGGTGAAGGTAAAATGCTGCTTAAGGCTGGGCTTATACCTGCCTGTGACACATAATCTAAGGGCTCAGTCATGTCTCTCTTCATACAGTCCAGTGAGGTATGTCTCAAGTCATTCACCCCCACATGGACTATGACAGAGTCAAACCAGTACTTGTGGCTGAATGACTTGAGTGCTTGAGTGACTTGACAGATCCTGACACCTAACATAACCCGATCCTTATCCAACCTGGTGAGGGGAACAACCATGTGTCTCACAATGGAGTCACCTATGACCAATACATTAGGTTTTGTGATGTTATGCCTTATGGGCTTATTTTTTGAGATACTGGTGTGTGTTTTATTATGTGTTGTGGTTGTTTTTTTTTTTTTTTTTGCATTGTTATATGTATAGGTGGTTTCCTGTTGGAAAGCCTGTGATCTTTTGGTAAGTTACTTGTGAGTACCTCCACATATGTGGGTTTATGTGTCATGTCCTTATTTAGTGTGGGAAGTGTGTGCATGCAGACAACCTGTTTGACACTGGCTTTCTCCTTGTGTAAGAGTCTTGCCCTCAATTTTCTCATGTAACTACATCTATCACATAAAGTATTTGTTTGTTTCAGGAGTGTTTGTCAGTATAAATATGACAATTGCTACATTGCCTCAGGATGCTCATGTCTATCAGGCTGGAAAAAGAGATGAAGGGAAACTTGCTGTCCATGATAGCAGTCTTACTGTATGTTTTATTAGGGAAGGAAATGGGTTAATTTGATGGGACTGTGCTGATAGGACCAAGACTACAAGAGGGACCTATACTTTCTATAAGCTAAGGTTGATCGATAAGGCAGAGCTGCTCGGTGTGCAACTGAGATGCTCCTGCAGCATCAGAAAAGCTTGGAATGGTTTCACTGACAGCTGCTTATGGAAAAATTGAGCTTCTAGGCTTTTGTGTCTATACAGAGTACTGCTAACCACCACTGCATGAAAAGTAGTATTACACAAATGCAAAGCTTAAATACAAGCAAAGAGAACATTTTAAGCTAACTACCAATCAAGAAAGCACACAATAAGCCATCCACCAGCAATACCCAACCCAGACAGGTTAGATCAGCATACTTCTGCTACAAGGGTGCAGAAACATACCTACTTAATGTAGAATAGCTGGTTTGGAGACCAAGTGTAAGAAAAGCATACAAACTACATAGAACAAACTTACAACTAAGAGATGTGATGTAATACAGTGCAATTAACTACTTAAAGCAGCAGTACACAGTACATTTGTTTAGTTATAAAATGCAAAAATAGCAGCAGACAGCTTAAGATTCTGCTAAAGTACAGTCACATTATATGAGAAGTGCAAAAAATATTTATTTTTGTCTTTTCAGTAGTGAATTGCTCCAAGTGAAAACAGATTCTCAGCAATTAGTAACAAAGTTGTCAAATGATGAGCAGCTCTGAGTATCTATGCCAAAGCCTGGGCAAACGTGAGGCTTAAACATGAGCAAAGAGAAACAAGTTTTAAGCTAACTACCAATCAGAAAATCACAAAATAAGCCTTCCACCAGTAATCTACAACTTAGACAGGTTAGATCAGCACACATCTACCAGAAAGGTGCAGAAAAACACCTTCTTAATGTAGAAAAGATGGTTTGGAGCCCAAGTGTAACAAGACCACACAAACTACCTAAAACAGCTGATACAATGTAAGACAATGCAATTAACTACTTAAAGCAGCAGCAGCAGAAATTAGTTTTTTGAAACTGCTAAAGTACAAAGTATGTAAGAGAAGTACAAAAAATACTTAGAGCCCTTTTGTGCACTTCTCAGCTCAGACAGACCAAGTAAACACCTACTACCACTAGATGAATAATCCTAGTCCTCGTAATGTAAAAGCACAGTAAGGTGTGTCCAAAATTAAATGTAACCACAAACAAACTTAAAAGATACAAAATGCTATCACAAGCAAACTTAAAGATAAAGATATGGCAGTATACTTTAAGCAGCTTATAAACATACAAAACTGTCCCCAACCAGTGACAAAGTCCACGGAGAACTTCAGAAAAGGCAAAAAAACAAAAAATCCGTGTAACAGCAGGGCAGGCACACAGCAGTAAAAGCTACAAAAAACAGTATAAAGTTATTTACTGAACGTGAGCACTTTCGCAATGAACAGCATTGCTTCATCAGAGAAAACCACAGCACTGAATCCTCATATATACAATCAAGCTAAAAGCAATAAAAGCAATTATCCAATCATACTTGACAAAACTCCCTTCAAAACACTCCCTTGTTAAAAGGTTTCCTGTTCACTTAAAAAATAAGGCAACACCACTCTGTATTATGTTGCATTGTAGGGCATATCATTTCAACTTCCTAGATTTCAAAACAGGTCTCATGTGGACAGAATTATTTAATCCATGCCCCAGATGTGTCCCAAGTCTCAGTATCCACTGTAACTCAACACTTTCTGTCCTGTTAATGAAATCCTCCATTCTATCACTCTCAACCAAAGCATGCAGAACTTGAAAAAGAAAAACATGGTCCTCTCCTGCCTGCAAGGTATGCTTCGCCAAAGCACGGTAGTCAAGACCTTTCCTAGTGCAATAAGTGTGATCCCTAATGCGTTCCCTTAGACGGCGATTAGTTTTACCTACATGGAATTTAAAACAGACCTTACAGTGCACTACATATATAACATTCTTAGTATTACAGTCAGCTGCTGCCCTCAGCTGCCACAAACAAACAGTCCCTGGATGTCTAAGGAATCGGGACTCATCAACGAAATCACAAAAGGCTCACAAATTACATTTCCTAGTGCCTGTTAACCTCTCAGTGCCCACGGTATGCACCCTAGGGTAACATAATCGTTGCTTCAACGTTCTCTTATTCTTATACACAAATCTGGGTCATAAACCAACCAACTCAGCTGCCTTTTCATCCACACATAAGATGTGCCAATTACTGCGTATCACTTCCCTTATTTTATTCACATCCCTGGTGTATGACAGAACGACCGGGATCTCATTACTATGCCTCGACCTAACCATCCTAGTCCTTGTGTCACTAGAAAAATATGGCCTTGCTCTACCTTCCCTCTTCTGAAGAATCTTCTGATAGGCATGATCTACCTCCATCTGAGTGTACCACCTCCCCATAAACTTATGCTTCAAATTTTCCAGGCCATTAATAAAGTCTTGTTCCTCATATGATGTGTGACACTCTAATTGCTTGCTCCTTGACTATATTACTGAAAATGTGTTGGGGATGCATGCTACCCCTGTGCAAATACGCCGGGTGGTAACAATCCTTCCTGTGCATCCTGGTGGAAAAAGCACCAGAAACACCTCTCATTACCTCTACATCCAAGAAATCAATTCTCTCAGTAGAGCACTTCACGGTAAATTTCAAAAAGTCATTGCTACTATTCAAGTATTGAAAAAATCTCAAAAGGACCTCTTCATTTCCTTTCCATCCCACAAAAAGATCATCGACGAAACGTCGATAAAAATACACATGGGGATCACCTACACTCAGTATATGTTGATATTCCCACACCTCCATCAACAGGTTTGCATATAAGTTGGCATAGCTCTTGCCCATTGCCACACCTGCCATCTGCCAATAACAGGTGTTATTGAAAAGAAAGATATTATGCCCCAAAACTAACTCCAACAACAAACAAATTAAATCTGTTGGGCCTCTACTTGCCATACCTGATTAAGCAATTTTTAACCATACTTTTACCCTCTTGGTTGGTATACACTTGACTAATGATACCACGTCCAGAGTGACCAAGATGTCTATTGCCTCACTCCCTGACCCAGAAGTCTCACTGTACAAATCTCATAAAAAGTGATCCGTATCTCTCAAAACCGTGGAACACTCATTCAACACTACTCAACTGTTTGTCCAAGTATATTGAAATGGGCTCTGTCAGCCACCCACCACCTGCTACAATGGGCCCGAAAGTAGAATGCACAGGGTCTTTATGGACCTTTGGGAGACCATGCAATTGTGGTACAAGTGGCTCATCTACTTTAAACTACTTAAACAGTTCCCTCGTTATCAGTCCCAGACAGACACATTCATGGAGACTGTTAAGAATACGATCCTGCATGCTTCCTACAATACTCAACTCAACAATTTTATACACCTTATCATCTTGTAGCATCAGCTGAATCCCATCAAAGTAGTAGTCCTTGTCTAGAACTACCTCCAGTCTCCCCTTATCTGCCAGGTGAATAACTACTTCAGTGTTATTCTGCAAACCGTACAAAGCTTGTTGTTCAGCTTCATATAAATTGCTTCTCTTAAGAGATTTGATCTTGAGATCAATCTGAGAGCTGTAAGTTAAAGACTCATCTGACAAGGAAGACTCTTCCTCAGACAGTACCTGTGGAACAACTGGTATGCCTGACTGTGTCTCATCTTCTGTTTTGTTTTTAAAAAGGTAGAAGGAGAAGTAGTAGGCCTTGGTGCTGATGTTAGAGTGCATGGGAAGGCAGTAGTAGGCCCCTCCGAAGCCACGAGCCATGGTTCCTCCTCACCATCAGGCTCTGACGATTGAAAAGCCTCAGAGGACGTACTCTGAGTATCCACTGAACTGGCTTCCATTTCGGTTCCCAGTAGTGGCAAAATACCTGATGTCCAAAGCAATCCTGGGCTGACACTTGCCTCGAGAATCTCACTGGGAAATTGAGGTGCAGCTTGGCCAGTGGGCCTAACTTTCTTGGTCTTCTTCCTAGGTGGCTCCTCAGAGGTGCCCGCTCTGCCTTCCATTCCGGACACCAAACATCAGAGCCGCTGATTCTCTAAATAAAGATTTAAAGCTGCCAGACAGCTTCTAAGGGTTTTGGGAACAAAAGATTGGCAAATGTCACAGAACTTGTAATCGTGACCAGCCCCTAGACAAAATAAGCACTGCTCGTGTGTGTCTTTATGTGGAATTTGTCTTCCACAAGCACACTTTCCCTTTCTAGATGACATGTACTTCTGAAAAAGGCAAAGAAACAAAAAAATCCCACAAAGGTACTTATCTCTATGGACAGCTGGAAAATGATTGTCAAAAATGGTTGGCCAAAGTCGAACAAACACCGGATTTCTGAGACTGGCGATCAGACGTCTGAAACACACTGTGGCAGAAAAGTTCTGAGTTGGGTACATGCAGACATCACAGATATAGCCTATGTCAGTTTATGGCCCCTTCATGCAATGTCGCACATACCCCTGTTTCTAAGACTTTGGTATACTGGCCAGATGTCCAGTGCTACAGGCAGCAACTCCCTAAGGTTATGAATACTGCAACATGAGAATAGGTCATCTCTTGTATCAAAGAAATCTGATGCTGTCCAAAAACACATTTCTAGCTATCTTACAAATGATTCAGTCTACAAAGACAGATGAACTGACTCTGGAGAGCACTTGCTGTGAAATATATGTGGAATACTGTCTGATGTGTGGGTTCTGATCCCATCTTACCAATACCGGATCTGTAATCCAGACAGAATAGACTAATACCTTCACAGTCTACATAAAAGCTCTGCTTAGTGCAATGTAAGTAGCCATTAAGATGTAACTGTACACCATACCTATCAAATCAAACAGTAACCTGGATATTAATACTGTTTCCTAGTCATGGAAAGGTATTAATAGCTAAGCTGGAGTATAAATCATTTCTATGCAATATATACAAAAATGTTACACGTACCTGGCTAGATTGGGTCATAATATGCCTTTGGTACTGAAGGCACTGACATGTCTCAGTTTTAGGCCAGTAATTTTAATATGTGTCTGCACTAGTACTGCATTAGATATCCAGAAACAAAATAACTCTAAAGCATGCATTTTCTTTCCTTGTGTTTCTCTCTCTCTCTCTCTGTAATGCAATTGTCTGCATTTATTCAGTGACATGATACTACTTCAGCAGTCCAACATTTCATATAAAACCTTTTGTGTCAGTCATTTGCCAGATAATTATATAAAAATAGTTGTTAGATTTGCAAAATAATATACGATTACGAACTTCTGACCTCACAGGAAAAGTGTTACATAAAAAGTGCATACGCATGTAAATATATACACGTATATGCAAGTGGTTGATTTTGATGTGCTACTTGGGGGAACAAATATGTTTTAAAATGTTAATTGGATAGACAAAACAGGCTTTCTACAAAAATAAATATATAAATAAATGTAAAAGAAATTGGCTAATCACACACATATGGGTTTGGGGTTCACTTTTAGTCTTGAACCCCCCCCCAACACTTATTGTCTTTTTATAATGCGTATATTTTCCAGGGAACTGTATGGGTTTTCTGTCTGTATTCCAGATTCTCCAGGTTCCACGAAAACTTTCTACCACAGCCCAAAAAACATGCTGACTGATTACCTTCTCTAAACTATCTATACGGACTGCTCGTGTCATATTAGAAAATGGTCTAACAATGTTGTGTCCAGTTTACTTACAAAGTTAAATACGCAAAATGTACACACACACACAAATATATGTATAACATGCATATATATATATATATATATATATATATATATATATATATATATATATATATATATATAGAGAGAGAGAGAGAATTAGAGAGAGACAGAAAGAAATATATCTATTTTACACACACACACACACACGCGCACACACACACACACACACACACACTCACACACACACACACACACACACACACACACACACAGAAGTATTGTTTTAGACATTTATGTATGTGTGTGTATACGGAAGAGGAGACTAAACGACCGACAGGTAGGTTTACCGACTGGGAGATTCGCCGACAGCGGAAAGACCGACAAGGGAAATGTGCGATCGTTACATGATGAGTGTGCGACAGTTACGGAGTTAGGAGCGGTCAGGTAAGTGTGCGAAATTGTGGGATGTCGGGTTAGGCTGTGGGACAGGTGAGTGTGTGTTTGTGTCGGAGGTAGGGTTCGGGTTAGGTAAGTGTGTGATAGTGAGGGACTGTAGTTTTGGGACGGGTTAAGTGAGTTAGGGTTAGGGTGCAGGCAGGTGAAGTGCGATGGTGTCGGTGCTTGGGTTAGGGGTGGGTAAGTGAGTTAGGGTTAGGGTGCAGGTAGGTGAAGTGTGCGATGGTGTCGGTGCTTGGGTTAGGGGTGGGTAAGTGAGTTAGGGTTAGGGTGCAGGTAGGTGAAGTGTCGCATGGGTGTCGATGCTTGGGTTAGGGGTGGGTAAGTGAGTTAGGGTTAGGGTGCAGGTAGGTGAAGTGTGCGATAGTGTCGGACGTTAGGGTTAGGGTTTAGGTTTAGGTTAGTGGATGTGTTGTTGTGTGCTTGTGTATTTGGCGTATTTTGTGTCGGTGTTTTGTTGTTCGGTATGTTGCGGTGTCGGTGTGGTGTGTTGTCGGTTGTTTGGGGTCGGGGATGTGTGTGTCGGTGATTCGTACGTTCGGTGTATGAAAGTAGACCCGTGTATACATATATGTATATATCAGCTCTGGGCAGGAATGAATTTTCCTCTTCTTTATAAAACCAGAAGCAGTTTTCAGGTTGTCCTTGGGGAAGTAAATTTGAAATGTTAAACATATGACAAGTTTTGTGGTAAACAGAGATTAACAGTTATAGCACATAGTCAATCTGTACTACAAAAAAAAAGAACTTGTCACATTTACTAATAAACACTTCCATATCAGACATTTTAAAATGTATTTTTCCAAAAAATATTTGTTCATATATGAGAATATAAATGTTAGTAGAAGATTTCTAAGTTTCCTTTGCTTTAGCTTCATAACACCTGGGATAATAGATTTATATATCCTCTTCTGAAATAACTATTTTGGGTAATTAAAACATCCCCTAAAATGGACATAAAACACTGTTTATATAAAGTGTACACAGAATCTAACATACCAGGGAAAATGCATTTTTATCTTCTCAAGGCAGGGAAGCGGGGAGGGTGCCAAATGACTAATGATTTCTTACTTTCTTACATGAAACAGTAAATGTAGCTCTGAGGAAAAATAACTTTTAAAGATGTTGCCTGTACTTCTTTTGAGAACTAGACTATGAAATTTATTTTTTTCTCTTTTCAGTACTAAACACAAACAATTTAGAGCCATTATGCAGTCTCTTGTATGTGTTCTTAGTAAGTTTACAGACAGATATGGAGACCATTGAGAAGCTCAGATATCACCCAGTACTGCAAGAGGTTAATACATTGACACATTAAGTACATTTTCATCATATATCCCAAGTGAAAATTTGTGATTCCTTATCCAGTCATCCAGACTGGTTTTAAAAGTTACCAGGGAAGCATTCTTGTCCTGACCTTCCTGACATTTTCACCTTTTTTAACGTCTTTATTAAATTATTACTCAAGACACAGGCAAACATACATTAAGAAAACAAACCATATTAACATGTTTCCAGCTACATATGTTATGTATCACATATGTTCTTTTCTACAACTATCATCAGTCCAACATTACATAAATTGCTCAATTCCTGGCTTCGCTTAAACCTCACTCCTGCTCATGAACATGTTTTGTTCCCACAATTTCCATTTATTCCTAAGTTATTTGCTCCTTCCCTTTTCTAAAGATCCCACTTCCAGTTCCTTTGTCTCTGTTACAATATTCAATACTTCAAATACAGTTGGCTTAAAGGTTGGTTTCCATTTCCTAGTAACTGATCTTTTGGCAGCCACCAGAATTAAACTTAACAAGACCTTACTATTTCTAGTCAATTCAGATTCTTTGTTTGCTTTGGAGGTTTTCACTAGTGATCTAATTTGCTTGTTGAGGCTAAGGAGGTAGTTTTTTCAATTTGGAATTTGTTCCTTTTTACGCTTGGACAACAGTTTCTTTCTTTCTTTTGCTGTAAAGCCTGTTGATACAGGATGCCCACCAGACAGGTTTGTGTCTCCTTGAGGAGCAGGTTTTAGTTCTGTTGGGTATGGCTAAGTCCATACAGTTGCACAGATGCTTGTATACTGCACTGGCATACTGCTCAACACAGTTGTCCGCATCCTCTGGGGGGGGGGGTGTAACTACTGATACCCTCCCTTAGGAGGTAGTAGTCAGCTTTTGAGAAGTTTTTTAACATGATTACAGTTGGGGGGATGGGGGTGGGACAGAAACTTCGAATGAGACAGACCAATGATCTAATCTCACCAGGGAAGAACATACTATGGGAGTGGTGCAGTGGTCGCCCATGTTGATGAGAACCAAGTCCAGGATGTTATCTCCCCTTGTGGAGGTTGAGACGAGTTATGCAAGGCAATCTTTAGCCTCCAGTCCACATAAGTTCTTGGCATCTTCCCATTCTATTACCTTTCCTTCTCTAATAACAGAAGCCCTTTTAATCCATACACCTAAATATTTCATCTTATCATGTCCTCATAACTATGGGCATTGCTGAAACAATTCATGTGTGAGTACATAGTTTACAGCTATAATTTTTGTTTTAAGTTCATTAACTTTATATCCCGAAAAGACATGAATCTGTCCCAAAATGTTCCAGAACACTGAGATGTCCTTTTCTGAATTCATCAGGTACAAAATAATATCATCTGCAAGTAAAGCCAGCTTTTCTTGATTATCAGACCTATTATATCCTTGAATTTCTGAGTCCCTTATTTTCTTTGCCAATGGCTCTGAATATAAAGTAAATGCCAAAGGGAAAAGAAGACAACCCTGCCTGGTTCCCCTATTCAGACACAACTTATCAGAGAGGGGTACTCCCACTTTAATTTTCAGATCCTTCATATATAATCCAAATTAACCTTATTATTTTGTCAGGGAATGCAAATACTTCTATTGTCCCACTCATAAAATACAACCTCACTCCATCATATGTCCTTTCTGCATCAAGACCCACCAACAATGTGATATTTTCTTGCATTCTACTTCTCTCTGGAGCATCAGTGTTCTACTAATGTTTTAAATGTTTGCCTCCCCTCTACAATGTCACATTGATTCATACCTATCAGTTTTGGGAACATCTTTGCCATTCTTTTAGACAGTATATACATAAACACTTTACAATCAAGATTTAAAATTGAAATGGGTCTATATGAAACTGCATCTGATGAGTCTTTACTGTCTTTACATATTACAGCCACCACAACTTTCTTCCAAGATGATGGTGCTGCCCCTCCATTTAAAATGCTGTTAAACGAAGCCTGCCAGATCTTTATCACTGTCTTACCTCCTAACTTCCAAACTTCCAAAGGAACACTATCTGTTACTGGAGTCTTTCCAGAAAATGTATGTATTTTTTTTCATCTCCTCCTATCTTAACTTAACTGATAATAGTTGAGCCTCATCTACCTCTAACCTTGTCATACTTAAGTCTTCCATAAATATTTCCATTCATGCGCTTTCTTGATTTCCACATTTCCCTGCTTTATACACATTTTCATAAAATTTCTTGAAATACCTCTAAAACTTCTACAGGAACTCTGGTTATTTGTCTTGTTATAGGCTCCTTATGTTTGATGACAATCCTTTTTACTTTTTGCTGCCTAAGTCATTGTGCTAAAAGTTTTTTTGTTCAGAGCTATTATCAAAATATAGTTGTTTAACAGCAATTTTTCTAAACTCATGCCTACTATCCAGATACCCCCCTTTTTTTCTTTAGCACTCGTCGGTTTCTCTTCTTGTTCTTTGAGATTCCCTTTAATCTGTAGTACTTTAACCAATGTCAGCCCCTCTAAATAATACCTATTACTTATTAACTGTATCACATTTTCTTTTATTTCTACCCTAAACCCTTCATTGTTATCTTACATGGTGTATGATCTGCTGGTAAATGACACAACCTTTACTGACCAGGGTGACAGCAAATCTTCTAGCTGATAAATTTAACTAAGTTCACCCCCACTCATAGGTTCATAGGTTGGTACTAGGCTATCGGCCCTAGGGCCTATACAAGCCTAGCCATAACAATTCCCTGGCTATTTCTTCCCACACTATTTACTTCCCTGGACCCCTGTCTAGCAAGGTGACAGATGTGATCCTCGGGGTGAATTTCCTTTCTCCCATCCAATCATCAAGGTTCCCACCCCCAACTACTCCTTGTGAAATCCCTTCTAGCATATCCCCTCCAAATGTCAACAGGAAGGAGGTACTGGCAACATTCACTAAGGCCAAAAACATTGCTTCACTGGGCCCCAAGAATATCCCCAGTTGCCTCCAAAATAGCCTCAAACATGACCTAGCAGGACCACTAGAGGCACTGTTCAATTGCAGCCTCAAAACAGGCTACATAGTGAGTGAATGGAGGGCAGCAGTAATCATCCCTCTGCACAAAGATGGACCATTTACCAACCCATCAGCCTGGCATGTCTAATATGCAAAGCCATGGAATGGATTATCATTGAAATTATCAGCATGGACACTATCACCTAACCTATAGACACTGAACCCACCCCAGTTTGTATTTGTCAAGGGAAGGTCTTGCCTACTCATCCTGGTAGACTTCTTTGAGAGAGTCACCAAGGCTATGAAGGAAAAATGATGCACACCATCTACCTTGACCTGACCAAGGTGATTGATACAACACCCCACTCAGGTATTGCTGACAAACTCTGAGAACTCTGCATAAATCCTTACATAACTCGACAGATTGCTAATTGTCTCACAGACAGGACCAGGAAGTCAGGATTTGTGAGACCACTTCCACCAGGAGACAGTCACCAGTGGAGTACCCCAAGGCTCTGTGTTGGGCCTGCTCCTGTTTGGCATCTATTTCTTAGAATTCAAGGGTAATATTGAAGGCTCACCAAGTTTGCAGATAATTGCAAATTGGGAGCTATCATAGACTACCTCCACAACACAAACATCCTACAAGAGGGTCTGAAACAAACAAATGATTGATGCCAGAGCCACAGATTAAAGCTCAATGTGAAGAAATGCATTATTGTCCCCTTTGGGATGTTGTCCACATTGATAAGACACCCCCAAGAGCTGATCTGGTAGATATGGATTTGGGAACAAATGTTGACAGTAATTTGGCCTTTGACAAGTGTGTAGCCAAGATATTAAGAAAATCATTCTATGTTGTCTAACTCATAAGCAAGGGTATGGCATCCAGTTTCAAGGAAGTTACAGTACTACCCTACTCAGCCCTTATCAAACCCATCAACAAATAAAATGCCCCCTTTTGGAAGATAATGGGGGGACAAAGCCTCAGAATACGGACACATTTTAAATATTGCTCTTACAAACTTAGAAAGCTGCTGGAATAAAAGGTCTTGAGTTACTGTGCATTTCTGGAAGAATATGACATTTGAAACTCAAATGACTATCATTATTCAGTGAATTTATTCCTCATTAATCTGCCACAAAAATCCAGAAAATCACACATTTTATGAGGAAAAGACCAAAAATATGAGACATAAATATGGACATTCTACAAAAATCTGTACGAGGTATGCGCTCAAATGTTTCTCACTGGAAGGTTCCAGAGTATGAATGCCTTGTCCTACGTGGGTCTATATTAATTCATCAAAGGTTCAGTTCAGCAAACCTTTCTTCATCGAATCCTAATCATTGAGCGTTCATTTCAGTGAACATTCATGTCAGCAAAAACTTTATTTAGAGGAAGGAAGCAGATGGCTAGCAGCACACATTTGCCCTTTCCCTGGTGTAGTCCGATGTCGCAGTTGGTATATATAGTTAGGGGGGTGTGGGGGCTGAAGCCCCCCACACTTTGGTGGGTGTTACATACTGTGGTGTCTGTTCTGGTGTTGTTTTGCCCAAGTGCTTAGCTTCCCTCTTTAAATTTTTTTTGACACAAATGTTCACGAAAATTAACATTCGATGGTTAGGGTTCGATGAAGAAAGGTTTGCTGAAATGAACCTTCGATGAATTAATATAGACCCATCCTACACAGATTTCCTTAAGGCCCTGTCTCTTTACTCAGTCATCTACAGGTTACTGACAGTTGATAT
This sequence comes from Protopterus annectens, assembly GCF_019279795.1. Taxonomy (NCBI): domain Eukaryota; kingdom Metazoa; phylum Chordata; order Ceratodontiformes; family Protopteridae; genus Protopterus; species Protopterus annectens. The sequence continues at coordinate 302,004,507 of NC_056729.1, forward strand.
GTGCCTGGTGTATAAGGCATCCTAAGACCAAGCTCTGATGGCCCTCTTGCACATAAGCAAAACAAGAAGCGCCAGCAACACTACATCCAAGGACCTGAACTTTGCCTGCAACATAAATAAAACATGCTGGAGAAACCGATATGTGTCTCAGAGGACCCCTGCACTATGGAACAGGCTCCCCATCCAAGTGAAGTAGAGTTCTTTCCTGACCATTTTCAAGTGAAACCTTAATCACTGGATGGAAATCATACATTCAACCCTGGTTTGTCCCCATGTCTTTAATGGATAGACGCTGACAGTAAGTTAACTAATCCCAAACTAACATACCCCTCACACACACATAACCCTTAGCTACTTCATTACTAACATACCCCCAGTATATATGCATTCAATGTACTTGAGAACAAAATTGGGTTGGGTTGCATTGCTAGGTTTATAAAGATCCTGAAGGTCAATATCCTAGTACAAACCTATGAGCCTAAATAGTTACTGGATGTGGGTCAAAGCTTTCAATCAAATGCCCATGTTGCTTTGAAATACTGTACCTTGGAGAACAATATGTAAATTTTCTCCAAGTTCCTACTACTGAATTCACATCTTCCATACCAAATATTTTCATAAATGTCTACAGAAATCTACCCTCTTTTGTTATATTTTACCTTCTAGGTCTCCCAGATGCATCCTCTTTGTTGCAGATCAAATTCCATTCCCCAACTACAGGCAATATTCCCTGTTAAAAGCTGATTATATCACCCACAATTTCCTTAAGCTCCATAATAGCAGTTTTTGTTGGAATATATATTCATGCCACAATAATCATCCAATAGTCCCTTACTACCACAAATCTATAATCTATTTTTCCCTCTACATTTACTAGAGGAACTCCTCAAACAAGTAGTACAGTTGTTCCTCTTTTCTTTTGTCTCTGATATTCTGCTGAATGTCCATCCTAAAATCCTTTCTCTAACAACTTTACTTTCCAAATGTGTCTTCTGCAGCATTGCTATTTGCACTCTGTAGTTCTTAATATAAGTCAATACTCTTACCTTTTTGTATATACCTGTAGGATATTTACATTCCAAGATAAGGTGTACAGCATAGCCATTATGATAAGTTATTGTTCCCACCTATAACACAAGACAGCCTGTTTGAATGTGTATTCCCAACATTCGTGTTACATGCACACACTAATGTTTGGTAGGCTGATCTTTTATACAGTTGTTCCTTGTCACCTTCATTTGAACCTATGCCACATTTTATATCACTTTCTTTACAGACGACCCGCAAACAAAAAATTAATTACATTTTCAGCACACCCCCATAAAATATTAAATTAGATTAGAATAAACACACATAACTGTGCACATCTACAAAAAATAAAGTTTAACCATCCATATAGGAAAGATTACCCCAAATCGACAATTGCACCCACAAGCATCACCTAACCTAAAATTAAGGTTATCCATGCTAAAGAGCATGTTATACCCTGCACTTTCACTTACTCTGATTGGTGTATGTTCATTTCTTTTCTTTTTTCCCCTCCCAGATGTGAAAACACCTTGTATGATTTTTAGAAAACACTAACTTTTAGCTTTAAGAAAAGTGCACTAGCTGTCTTTAAACAAAACTAAATTGTATACTGTTCTATTAAATGCATTAAAGTATTAAGGCTGCTAAGGAAGCTGCTATCACTTATTTACTTCCAATAACTTCAAACTTTATTTTTACTGAACTGCTTGCCCTTGTACCTTTAAATGTTTCATTCCCTTCAGCACAGAATGCTCAGCACTCTCAAGATTAATTGCTTACATGTGCAGATAGTTTGCCTCCATGGAAACATAGTCAGCAATGGCAAAAAAAAAAAAACAGCTAACAACTCTGCAGATGCATGAAGAAATCTTTGCTGTTTTCACTCAGAAAGACTTCCTGACTCCCTCTGAACATTTGCTAAAGGGAGAAACATGCTAATATCATTGCATAGGCGAGAAATGTAGCACTTCCCGTGGCTTTCATCATTTTGTCCTATTTTTCAAGCCTACCTGCTTATAAAAGAACACTTGTTTTTAGATTAAGCCAAGGGCATTAATCTAGACATTCACCTATGCAAAGTAAGGGACAATAACTTAACTCTATGCATAATATACCCAGTGCATTTTTACATTCCACCCCCCACCACCACAGCAGCCCAAGACTGCATTATATTAACTTAATATGCTTTTGTCCAGCCTTTCTTTGATTTTTACATTGTAAAGCCTATATTTCTTACAATTAAAAAAGTACTTGCTTAATATATTTATTGCATGCAATCACTGAAAAGACTCTCCTCATCCCCAACATTTAATAAACCCCGAATACATACTTCACAAAACTGCTTTACTAGAAAACATGCAGTTTATATTATTTTTACACAAACACTGTTAACAACAAAACATTGTTTTACTTAGTTACGTTTTCATTTTAGTGTTCTTCTAAACATTAATGGCATAAAGTGGGGTAAATACAATCCAATCTTTCTCAGCCACTTTGTCTTGCAAAGCCATATTTCACAAATGTGATTGATGCTTTATAATCTCACATTTATTCACTGATTTCAGAGTTGCAGGTCTTCTTCCTGTTCCATTTCCATGTCCCAATACCACACTCTGGTTCAAGTCCAAGTGTGATTCATCTTGTCAACTCTTGAGCTTTTTTCTATCTCAAAAGCATTTTCCTTTTGAACACTGAAAAAGCTTCACTGCAAAGACTCTCTATTAGCTTTATTGTCAGAAAAATGAGAAGCAGAGTCCCCTTCTCTTTGTTGGCTCACTTTTGTTTGGTAAACTTTATGTATTTCCTCCTTAGCCTGTTCTGCATAAATAAGTATATGACCCTCCAAGAAAAAACATTCTGAAGATAGCTGGATGCAGCAGCTTGAATCTCACACCTGCCCATCTACATTCCCTGGCTGATTGATGGGATAATGGCTTCTCTTCTGCCTGGTGTATTACTCTGCTGTCTCCAACTTTTAATACTAGTTTTGTCAGGATTAAATCTTTCTGCTGGCATGATTGCACCTTTACTAATACAGGTCTTGGGTGCTTTCTCATGGCCAGGTTTGGAGCATACAATCTATGTGCCCTTTCAATTAACAAACCCTGAAGTCGAATAACTGTCCAGTTGCTTATTTGGGTTGTCATAAAATTAACACAGTTTGATTCTTTCATTTTTGTTGTATAGCAGAAAATCTCAGTTTCTCTCTGTGTCATCTTACAGACTGGTGTCTTCTAACTCTACCATTTTTTTAAAACGGCTGCTCTGGAGAAGTTTCGTACTAAATCAGCCTTTCTTCATTTCATCCTCTGATTTTTGCAGTTTAACTGGTTCCTCAGAATAGCTAGTTAAAGCTTCTTCTATTTCTTCCAGCCTTTTGTTATTGAGCTGATACACTCCTTCAATGTTTCATGCATTTTAATCACCTCTGAGTACATCTGATTTATTTTTACTCTAAATTACAAGAAGCCATCTCTTGTACCAAAGCTGAAGCTTGAACTGCTTTTTGCTGAGCAGCTATAGGATTTTTCCCAGTTTTTTCCTCTTCATCTTTTCTAAGTGATTTTCTTTCAGGTTCGCTACATTTCATCTTTGCTGGCATCCAGACAGTGTACTTACTGGCCAGTAATTGAATTTTACTTAAGCAGGCAGACCTACTAGCTCTTATTTCCCAGTTTCTTTTTTAACACTGGAAGAGCTTAAATTAAGCTGTTGATCAGTGTGCAGCTATCTTGGAGGATCTGACATTTTCACCTTGACAACAAGCTGGCTGTATATTACACAGACATCAAGTGTATACATGACACAGCACAGTGGTATAGCGGTTAGTGCTGCTGTCTTAGAATTCTTGGTTATCAGGTTCACTTCCTCCCGAAGATATCTTCTGAGTGGTGTCTTAATGTCCTCCCTGTGCCTAAGTGGGTTTCTGCTAGGAAGTCCAGTTTCCTCTCCCATTTAAGGAAATGTCAACATGCAAACTAGTGACAGTTCTAAATTGCCAGAAGGTGAATACATGGAGCACATGTGAATGGTATAGGTGTCCTGTTACAGACCTGCATTGCATCCACAAACAGTTCTCTGCTTAATGCCTGCTGCTTGCAGGAAAATATGTTAGATCCACCTGCGAACCCAAAAAAGATAAAGATGGTATATCAAAAAATGAATGAATTAATGAATGAATAAATGATGACTCCATATATAGAGTAACAGCTAACATACATCAAAAAGCCATCGCCAAACTTAGTATCTGACATGTTAACAAAAACAAAATCTGGTAGTCACTGAATCAAATTTCCCCTTGCTTACATCCTATCAGAATGGCCTAACCAACATTAGGTCTTTGGGCAAGGATAATGAGAAAGGGATAAAGCAACTAAAAGTTGGTTACATACAGGAAACTCCTAAAAGCTGATGTAAATTCCTCCTGGTTAGTAACTCACATACATATAAATTTATAACCAGTGTCACGGTACTTTTCCTAGATACAGCACTGTTGCTACCAAGTTTTAGTTTGACAGCTTATAATGCCATCAGGTCTGTCTGACAGTCTGCTCACTGAAAATACATGTTACGGTCTCTGGCTACTGATAGTTTTTCTTTCAGAAGGGAATTCCATAACCGCATTTTCTATGATATTCAGGCTAACTGTGTCAGTCCTGCCTTATTTTTGTGAAGAGGGATCACATTAGTCCTCTTCTACTTCAACTACCATATCCTTCCATAATTTTTTAAACACTTTTGTAAGCAGTGTCACCTGTTTCATTCTTAATTTTCTAGATCTCTGAGATTTCCCACCTGGCCTACTTATTTACTTTATCAACTTACATATTCACAAATTCTTCAAAGACCCCTTCCTTAGTGAAACAGTATGGTTCAACATCTCCAACTAGAACCTCTTTACCATCTACTATAATTTCTTCCCCTTTACACCCTTTTTTTAAACAAAAAAAACATCTTTATTGAATTATCACTTATGGCATAGGCAATCATACATTTAAATACAAGAAAACAAACCATATTGATATATCTTCAATTGTAAACATTATACATCACATATAATATATACAGTCATTATCCATCAAACATTATATAGCTCACTTAATTCCTGCCTTCCCTTAAACCTCATTCCTTCTCCAAAACATTATTCTGCATGTATTGTTCCCAAAACCCTTTTTGTGAAAGTTAAGAAGTAGCCACTTAGTGTTTCTGCATTTTAACATGCTCCTCTGTACATAATTCTTCTACCCTTTCTTAAGCCTTACTGTATCTACCATGTTTTTCATTCATTCTCTATTATAGCTGTTTAATGCATCCAATTGCCTCATGGTTCCTGCCATTCTTTCCTTAGTCTGAATCATACCTTAACTCTTTCCTCCCATTTTAGCAAACATAGTTCTCCATCTTGTTATCATTACTGGTAGTACACTCATTTATAATATTAGGAAGATTAGCATGTTGTGGGTTTGATCCCTACACCAGGCATTTTTTTCCTGTTCCAATGCTAAAAAGTTAGAGCAGCCTACAGATGGTGGGTGCTGCATGCCTGAGATGTCAGCATTCAGAACAGTCATTAAACCTAGGTTCCACATGCTTGAGCTGGTAGTAGCAGCTCAGGTGGATATAAAGTATTCCATAGCACTTAATGAAAAAAGAGTGGGGCAATTTCTCTCCCCATTGCTCTAGAAAAACTGCTCCTTGTCAGTATGAGTACCACTTCAGATCTCCCGTGAAATTTTGTCATAGATTTAAAGGGACTAATCCAGTCAAATAAATAAATACATAATTGCAGTTGTTGGCTTTCCTTACATTTCTTACATTGATTTCTTTTCCCTGATTTCTACTATTGCCCCCAATGAAAATCAGAAATGTGTTTTTTTTTGTTTTCCTAATGAATTTCATAGTATGATCAAATGTTTGTGCAACTGCAGCTGATTTACCCCATCACTGCTCATTTAACAGTCTAAGCAAAAAAATATATCATGTTTGTCTGTTGCATGTTTTACTCAAACTGCCAGTGCAAAGGATAGAGTATGGAAGTGAAGGAAACACAGGACAAAGAAGCCATCAGAAAGGCAACAAAAGTAGATGTTAAAAGGGAACCAGCAGAAGGGATCAGGAAGGTAAACAAATGCTTCTTGAGGCATACATTAGAAAAGTAGAATGGAGGAACACATATGACCTGGGTGAGCAAAGAAAACAGGAACAGTGACACTGAAAGGAAAGTGCTATGCTGGGAGGGAGACAAGGTACAGTGGACAGAAATCAGGATGAACAGTGAGGAAGTGGAAAGGAAAGAGACTACTGTTAGGAAGGCTAAAGCACAAGAACCTGATGTGTCATCTCCCAGAGTTCTCGAATATCTGGTCAGTGTATTGGCAGATTAGCTGACAAGCATCCTCAAAAAGTCACCACTGCCCAGTACAGTAATGCTTGGATGACAGAATGTGTGGTACTCCCGTACAATGGGTGGAGAGAGGAGATCAAGTGTAGCAGCTCAACAGCAGTGGCAAAAAACGTCCAGGAGACTCCTGCTCGGAAGGCTGCATACTTCTCCTGGTAGACAGTAATCCTCAGAATAACAACAACCAACAAAGTTCCACAAATCCATCAGTCAACCTGATTCATTTTTTTTTTTTTACTGAGGAGTACCAGTAAGCACACTCTACATGGAATTCATGAAAGATTCTTGCTTGGTCCTACACAGGTGGCTGAAAGGAAACTGTGTGTGTATGTGGAGGGGGTTGGCTTAGAACCAACACTGGGAAACTGGACTGCTTCATCAAGGAACGACAAGACAGAAAGGACTGAGGTGAAATGTCAGGAATAAACACAGTGACTATCAGAACACCAGTGGGGTCAGTACTGGGTCCTTTGCTCTTCAGTGTGTGTGTGTTTGTGCGTATGTGTGTGTGCCTTTCAGACATACCTGAGGGGCACAGAATGAGATTGACCTCATCAATAATGAAATGAAAATAGTTGCAGTACTGAAACAAGGGTGAGGTAAAAAATCTACAGAAGGATTTAGACAGGTGGATCAAAAGAGCAGGAAGGTGGCAGTTGAAGTTCAGTGTGGAGAAAAGTGAAATACAGCACATGGGCCACTACAACCCTGTTGTAAAGTATTAACTAGGGCAGCAGAACAAATGGCAAAAGAGCAGGAGAAGAGTCTTAGTATGTTGATCACATAGGGATTGGAGTACCATGAGAAATCTGAAAGGGCAGTGGTATATCCTCAAGAGCAAATACTCCAGAAACACAAAATTAATGGTCCCTACCAGGGCCTGCTGAGGTTGCACTTTGAGTAATTTGTTTCTAGAGGCCATACAAGAAAAGGAAGATCAGCCTGCTAACCCAGAAGAAAGCAGAGGCACAGAACGGAGGGGAAAGTATTTGAACAGATATTAAGGGATCTGGAGTTCTCACTAAAGAAAAGAACAGATGGGGACAGGATATGGGTGCACAACTCAATGTCAGGGAGATGGAAAGGGATCATTCTGAACAGGAAGTACTGGGGGAGCAGAGGTAGTAAGAAAGTACAGTTGTGTACACTTACCATAAATGTACATGTTCGAGTGTATTCACTGTTGCAGTCATCACACTTGGGTTATCTGCCTGCAGGTAGCCCTCAGTCGGCCTGAATACCAGAGACTTAGTATTTCTGTGTCGGATGCTGTCGCTTCTTCCATGATGTCAGGTCATCAGGGGTATAATAACAGGCAGCCGATGCCATTACATCAGTTTTTCTTGCCCCAAATGTCAGGAGCCCCCAAATAGGGAACTAGTATATGGTGGGGAAAACACCACCAGTAAAAAGTATATACCAGTACCAGTAGGCATAGCCATAGAGAGGAAAGATAAAGAGATATAGAAAACCAGGGAGCTTGAGGGAGGAAAACCAGGACTCCAACAGTGAATACACTCAAACATCTACATTTATGGTAAGTGTACACAACTGTACTATATTCTTCATGTTTCACTGTTGCAGTCATCACACTTGGGTGTTGATTCCCAAAGCTGAGGAAGGGTGGAGGCAGTCAAGAAGAGTTAGGGCTGGCTAGTAGGCCTTGCAAGACTGCTGTAGAAAATCCTGCCCTGGATTTGGAAAAGATAGGCAGGTGGTAATGCTTGGTGAAGGTGTGTACAGAACACCAGGTAGCAGCTTCCAGTATGTCCCTTGTAACGACTCCCATGAGAAATGCTGTAGAGGTAGATGTAGCTCTAGTAGAATGTGTTCTAACCCCCTGAGGGGTTGGTTTTCCATGGTGCTTGTAGCAGAAATGGATGCAGTGTGCTATCCATTTGGAAATGGTTTGTTTTGAAATGGCCTTGCCCTCTGCCCCTGTTGCAAAGCTGACTAGCAGCTGGTCAGATTTTCTGAAAGGCTTAGTCTTATCAAGGTAGAACCTGAGCTGTCTGTGCACATCCCAAGAGTGCACGATCCTTTTCCCTTTATTTTGAGGATTAGGGAAGAAGGTTGGCAAATGGATAGATTGGTTGAGAGCCACACTGGACACCACTTTAGGCATAAAGGAAGGGTTGGTTCTGAGGGAAACCCTGTCAGCATGGAAAATAATGAAGGGTTCCACAGCCATCAGTGCTTGTAACTCAGACACTCTTCTAGCTGAAGTGATGGCTAGAAGCAAGGCTGTTTTCCAAAAGAGGAATTTTAACTCTGCTGAAGCAGCAGGTTCAAAAGGGGGAAGTATGAGCTTTTCCAGAACAAAGTTAAGGTCCCAAGTGGGGGTGGGTGCTCTCCTTGGTGGCCTTAAGTTGTTTGCCCCACTCAGGAACTGTTTGATGAGAAGGTGAGAGAACAGAGGTGGCTTAGTATTGTAATGAGCCGAAATGGCAGAGGCATGGATCTTAATGGAGGGGAAGGACAGGCCTCTGTGAAGTAGTTCTGTTAGGTCATCTAGGATTAGAGGTAATGAGGGCAGTGCTGTGTCCTTTCCATTAGACTGAATCCAAGAACAACACCTTTTCCACTTTTCAGCATAGGATTTCCTAGTACTGGGCCATCTGGCTTCAAGGAAGACATCCAGCATCTGCTTGCTTAGGGTTGCTGGTGGGGCATTTAAGGAATAAGCCAGGCTGCAAGATTTAGGGTTTGCAATTGTGGATGCAAAATCTGTCCCTCCTGCTGAGAAAGCAGGGTTGGGGTCTGGTGTAGGTGCCAGGTTGGCACCGCTGTCAGGCTGTGCAGGAGTTGGTACCAGTGCTGGTGTGGCCAGTCTGGGCAATCAGAATTGTCCTTGGCCTGTCTTGTTTTATCTTGAGTAATACTCTTGAGATAAGGGGCAGAGGGGGAAAGGCATAGATTGAGAGGTTTTTCCCATTGAAAGGATAGGGCATCCACCTTCCAGGCCCTGCTGTGAGGGTTCCTGATGCAGAATTTGCTTAACTGGTGGTTGTCGGGGGAGGCAAAGAGATCCACCTCTGGGGTCCCCCATTTCTGGATCAGAAGGTTGAAGGTGCTGGGCTCCAATTTCCACTCATGCCACACAGCCTATCTAGATCTCGCCAAGGCTTTCAACACCATCCCCCACTCTGGAATTATAGACAAACTAGTTATAAATCCCTATGTCACAAGATGGGTTGCCAAATGGCTCACTAACCAAACCCACACTGTCAAAGTAGCAAACTCTAAATCCAACTTCAGTCCAGTGACAAGAGGAGTACCACAGGGTTCAGTCCTAGGTCCTCTCCTGTTTGGTATCTTCTTCTCTGAAGTACAGGCTAACACAGAAGGTCTTTGGCTAACAAAGTTCGCAGATGACTGCAAACTAGGAGCCATAATCAAATCTCCTAACGATGTGGACATCCTACAAAAGGGCCTCACTGAGACAGATGCCTGGTGTCAAAGCCATGGCCTCAAGCTCAATGCCAAAAAGTGCATTGTCATCCCTTTTGGTAAAAACTCTATACCCATGAACTACCACATAGGCGGTAGTCTACTTAACACCAAAAGTGTGATAAGAGACCCTGGGACACAGGTGGACAGTAGTCTCTCCTTTGATAATCACATCCCCACAGTAGTCAGGAAATCCTTCTACGTGGCACACCTCATCACAAAAGGTTTCTCATCCAGGAAAAAAGAGGTAACTGTTCCCCTCTACTCATCACTCATTAGACCCATTAAAGAGTACAATGCTCCTTTTAGTATGCACCGCACAAGACATCTACAACAACTGGAAAGGCCACAGAAATACCTCACAAAGAGGATTACCGGCCTCAAACAGATGCCCTACGCAGATCTCCTAAAAAAAACTCCAGCTTTACTCTGTCGCATATCGCCTACTCAGATGCGATCTCTGCCTAACATACAGAACTATGTCAAACCCAGAAATGTTGGACATGCTCCACATAAAGAAATCCCAATCCTTTCAAGCTACACGCTCTAGGGACCTAAACCTTGTCACCACAATAAACAGAACATGCTGTAGGGATAGATTCCTGTCTCAGGGACTTCCCATACTCTGGAACAAACTACCTATCTATATCAAGCAAAGCTCCTCATTAGCACTCTTCACAAAAAATCTTGATGACTGGATGAGAGATAGGAAATTCACCCCAGGGATCACTTCTGTGGCTCTGTTTGACAGGGGCACAGGAAAATAATTTTCTTGGGTGGCAAGAGCCAGGTTACCGTTTGGCTAGGCTTATATAGACCCTAGGGCCAATAGCCTAGTACCTACCTATGAACCTATGAACCTATGTGGGTCTAGGATATTTTTGCTTAAGTCGTCTGCCAGTGAATTTTGTTTGCCTGGCAGGAATTGAGCTTGTAGACGAACTTGGTTGTCCAAGGGCGTGTTCCACAGGGCCATGGCTAACCTGCAGAGTGGGTAAGAATGGGTTCCCCCCGCTTGTTGATGTACCACATAACTGTGGTGTTGTCTGTTTTTATCAGCAGTTGTCCTGGATAGAGTTAGTGTCTGAAAGCTGTCAGGGCATTCTGTACAGCTAGCATCTCTTTTTGACTGATGTGCAGGAGAATTTGCCTTGGGCTCCAGTGGCCCTGAATACATTTGCCCGCCATGTGAGCCCCCCTATGCATAATCTGATGCATCTGTGGTTAGGGTCTGGGTGGCAAGGGGTTGAGTAAAATACAGTCCCTTGTTGTGGTTGAATGTTTCTGCCCACCAAAGGAACTCTGTCCTTAGACAAGGTATGATAGGAATGACTGTTTCCAGGTCCTGAGAATTTTGGCACCAACGACTTTTTAAGTACCACTGAAGTTTCCTCATATGCAGTCTTGCATATGGAATTAGCAGTATACATGAAGCCATGAACACTAGGGCTTGCAGTATTTTTCTTGCAGATAGCTGGGTTCTGGTGGCTATTTGTCTGAAGTAGTCAGTCAGACAGACCTATTTTTCTGAAGTGAGGAATGCCATCTGGGAAGTTGTGTCCAAGCTTGCTCCCAGGAATACAATCTTTTGACTGGGTACCAGTTGTGATTTATTTTCGTTGCTGGTGTATCCCAATGAAGTTAGAAGGCTTTTTACAAATGTCAGGGGCTGAAGCAGCAACTCCTGAATGTCCGCCTGAATCAGGCAGTCATCCAAGTATGGGTAAATTTGGATATTTCTCTGTCTGCAGTATGCAATGGCTGGAACCAGGCATTTTGTGAATACCCTGAGCACAGTAGATAAGCCAAAGGGAAGTGCAGAGAACTGATAATGCATAGACCCTGCCCTGAAATGTAGATATTTCCTGCATGACTCCCTTATGGGGATGTGCAGATAGGCATCTTTTAAGTCTAGGGTGACTAACCAGGCATCCTTGGCTAACACAGGGAGAAGCTGTTGCAGGGTAAGCATCTTGAATTTTGGTACCACTAGGAAGGTGTTGAGAATTGAAAGATCCAGGACTGGGCACCAAGAGCCCTCTTTCCTGGGTACCAGGAATAGTTTGGAGTAGAATCCTTGACCCCTCTGTTCTAATGGCACAGGCTGAATAGCTCTGATATTGAGCAGGGAAAGTACTTGGTTTTAAGCCTCTGCCCACTGGTTTGGAGGAAGATCTGGAAACCTGCTTGGGGTTGCCAGTGAATGGAAATAAAGTTTGTACCCCTGGATTACAATGTTGAGGACCCATCAGTCCTGAGTGATGGACATCCACTTTTTTGCATGAAGAGTAAGACTTCCTCCTTGGGGCACAAGCAATTGAGCAGTGCTGGGAAGCAGAGCTGAAAAGTCATTGTGAGCTTTTTCCATAAGGAGGTGGCTTACCACTCCCTGCTCTAGGGGTGAGGGCGCTCCATTGCTTAGATCTCTGCATACCCTGAGACTGTAGTCTGGATGGTTTGTTTCCCCTGGGTCTTGTTTGGGAAGGCCTGCAGGGGTCTGGAAAGGACCAATGTTTTGAAGGGCAATGCCTACTGAATCTAGGTGGTTGCACTTGTAGGAATTATTTAACAGTTTGCATAGATTTAGCCTTTTCTTCCATCTTTTTACAAACTTCTTCTGCTTTGGTGCCAAACAAATTGTCATTATTTAAAGGAGCGTCTAGAAATTTAGATTTGACATGATCTGGTAAGGACTGCTCCTTCAGCCAAGCATGTCTTGTCAGTACAGAGCCAGTGACTGCTGCCCTGCAAGAAGCTTCCAGGGCATCAAATACACACTGCAAAGTATGCTTACTAACTTGGTTTGCAGAGTGCATAAGCTCCTGTAATTCTTTATTTTCTGCACAATCTGGAAAAATTACCACTTTTTGTTTAACAAGTTCCATAATTTTTTTCTGGTATTTCAGCATGTGAAACTGGCAATTCAGTGCCCTGATAGCAAGAGTTGCAGAGATATATACCTTCTTACCCCATCTGTCCAAAGCTCTGGAATCCCTGTCCGAAGGGATAGGATTTTTGGCTGTAGTAGCCTTAATACTTTTAGGTCCCTGAGAATTGATCTGTGGATCAGCAGTAGGATTCTTGTAAAGAAACTTGTGAGAATCAGGTATTCTGTAATACCTGACTGGTTTCCTAGGGGCCGGAGGTAAAGTGTCTGCAGTAAGACTGGATTCCATGAAAACGTCATCCACAACATCCAGGACAGGGGGTATAGCTAAAGGTCTGTGCTGAGGCAACTCTAAAAATTCTCTGAGTCTCTTTTTGGACTGAGGATAGTCTTGGCATTCCCAATGGAAAAGCTCTCTTAAAGTATGCAAGGTTTCACCAAAAGAGAAATCATCTGGAGGGGAGGCAGAGGGAATGGACTCCTCTACATCTGAATCCTCATAGGCGGATAAGAGCATGTTTTCATAATCAGAAAGGTCAGAGTCATCGGACTCCTGGTCTGTAGACCCTGAAGGGGACTGGAGTCTTTGTCTCTTAGATGGGGAAGGCTGGCTTCCCCTAATCAGCATAATAAGGTCTTCAGCCATTCTAAGCATTGATTTTTGTGGCATGGGTTCTTGAGCTTGCTCATTGGTCATCGGTTTTCTAGGCGTAGTGTGTACTCTGGGCCTAAGAAACTTGGTAGTTTTGGTTAAAAAAGAAGTAATCGGTTTGATTCGAACATTGGTAGGACAAAAAACTCCCTCAGAAGCCGATGCCTGCACAGCGGCTCTGGACCCATCTCAGGTAGAGACATCCGCTGGTTCCATAGTCGAAGAAGCATCTCGCAGAATACTGGACTCCGAATGGGTATCAGCAGAGGCCTGCGAATCCATAGAAGCGGGCATCAGAGGCTGCAAAGGCACCTCACTGAGAACCGGCAGACTGGTGACTAGCTTAACGGACGTGTCGTCAGCAGTTTTGGACCTATATGGTCTGTCTCTGTCTTTATCATTATGTTTTTTCGGACGATCGGTAGTCAGATGGCTTACTGAAGCCTTTTCAGAATACAGAGATTGAGAGCGAAAGAATTTAGCGACAAAGATAGCCCGATGATGAATGGTTCGGGTGTTAAACAATGCACAAAACTGACAGCGAGGGATGTCGTGGTCTGGGCCTAAACAGGTGACGCAGTAAGAATGAAAATCTCTGTGAGGTATTTGCTTTCCACAGGCAAGACAATTGTTAACTTTTTCTGACATCGGTTAGAGCAAGAAAAAAGGATCCCCAATGGGGTATTGAGCTTTAGAAGACTTCAGGATTATTCAACTCGAAAACGAAAAATTCAGGTAGTGGCCGACCGGCACTTGCAAACTGCTTCTGCTTCGGGCTCCTCCTCGGCAAGAAAGACTGATGTAATGGTGTCGGCTGCCTGTTTTTATACCCCTGACGACCAGACGTCATGGAAGAAGCGACAGCATCCGACACAGAAATATTAAGTCTCTGGTATTCGAGCCGACTGAGGGCTACCTGCAGGCAGATAACCGAAGTGTGATGACTGCAACAGTGAAACACAAAAAACATCAGGTGGTGGACACAAAATTCACAAAGACATTCAATCATACATGTATGGGGCAGAGTACAGCACAGACAAAACAATGAATGACAGTGAGAATCTAATCATGTGTCTACACAATCCTTACTGCTCTAAGTGGAATACATAGAGAAAAGATGGGGGGTAAGGAAGGAGGGGAGACACAGTGTTGAATGCACTTAAAGAGTAGATTAGGCAGGATTACTGCTAGCTTTTGCCGTCAAACAACCTTAATAAGAAGTTATGTCTTACCATAACGTTCCATATTAGTTGTCTTCTTCTCGCCTTCTTTCTTGCTGGATGGGTTCGGAGCCGATCCTCGGCTCCGACTCGGACTATACTATAGCTCGAGAGCTATTTTTACCGGCTCGAGGCAGCCCTATATCCCACAATACCATGATCTAACTCCCCAGATCTCGTTTGGAAGCTAAGGCATAGTATAATTAATAATATTATAATAATAATATTATAATCCTCTTTTACGAGTACAGATTACCTGCTAGTAACACTAAGGATTCAAGGAAAAAATGCAACATATTGTATCTCCAGAAATGGAAGGACTCAGAAACCTCAAGTCTATCCAGGCTAGGGGGCAGGAGGGAGGGACGCAAGAAAGAAGGCGAGAAGAAGACAACTAACATGGAACGTTATGGTAAGACATAACTTCTTAATGTTAAGTTGTCATTCTCGCCTTCATTCTTGCTGGATGGGACAGCGTCCCTAGCATCTTAGTCCTGGGTGGCTCGATGGAACAGACTCCTGTGTACAGTGGAACCAATATCAGCTCTATTTCTGGAGGCTAAATCAAGCTTGTAATGGGCAATAAAGGTATGTTTGGACGCCCATGTAGCTGCTGCACAAATGGCATCTAGTGGTAACCTTGCTTGAAACGCCGTTGAAGTTGATAGTGTCCTGGCTGAATGAGCCTTAGGCCTAGAGGGAAGTTGCCTGTGTCTCAACTCATAGACCAAGGTAATAATAGATGTCAGCCATCTGGAAAGAGTAACCTTCGATACCAGAAGCCCTTTCTTACCTGCAGCATAAGACAGAAAGAGCTGGTCTGACTTTCTGAATTGTTTTGTCCTGTCTAGGTAATACCATAATTGGCGATGAACATCTAATGAATGTAATTTTTGTTCAGCCCTGTTGGTATAGTCTGGGAAAAAGACAGGCAAATCAATGGAGTGGTTTAGATTTGCTTCCGATAACACTTTTGGTAGGAAGGAAGGGTTTGTTCTGAGAGTTACCCTGTCTTTATGAAAAACCAAATAAGGAGGACGGACAGACAAGGCTTGAAGTTCCGATACCCTTCTGGCAGATGTTATAGCCACTAAAAACAGCGTTTTCCAAGAAAGAAGTTTCAGGGAGCAAGAAGCTGCAGGTTCAAAAGGGGGCAGAATTATTGAGGTTAGAACTAAATTCAAATCCCATTGTGGGGGTGGATCTTTGACTGGAGGTCTGAGCAAAAAGATGCCCTTGAGAAAGGCTTTACAGAGTTTGTAGGACATAATATTTGCTTCTGAGAGTCCAACATGAAAATTAGCAATGGCCACTAATTGTACCCTGATAGTGGCCGATGATAACCCTGAATGAAAAAGCTCCGCCAGAAAGTCAAGAACCTCATGAATGGGTGCATGGAAAGGGTCTAAGGACCTAGTTTGTGCCCAGTGTGAAAAACGCTTCCATTTACTCGCATAAGTCATCCTAGTATTGGACTTATGGGAAGCCAGAATGATATCACAAACAGGACGAGAAATAAGGGGAAGCCTGGCTATGGCTGGAAGTGGAGCAACCAAGCTGTGAGGTTGATGGAATGTAGAGACTGATGCAGCTTGCCCGTGAGGTGGGTCAACAGATCCGGAAGGGGTTCCAGATGCCAAGGCTGATCCAGTAGGTATTTGTGCAGGAACGGGAACCAAACTTGTCGAGGCCAAAACGGGGCAATGAGGATCATTTTGGATCTCAATGCGGTTGCTTTCTGAATTAATTGCGGGATCAATGGAAAGGGAGGAAAGGCATAAAGAAGACCCTGAGGCCAAACGTGAACAAGAGCATCTCTGGGGGGTTGGCCTGGTAGAGGAAAAAGTGTGAAGAAGTCGAGGCACTTGCTGTTTTGGGGAGTTGCGAAAAGGTCGCAGCAAGGCTGGCCCCACTTCCGAAAAATTCCGTCTGCTACCGCTTGATTTAGAGACCACTCGTGAGGCATGAGGATAGTTCTGCTCAATCTGTCTGCTATGACGTTGGACTTTCCAGGGATGTGCGTTGCTATCAGAAACCGTTGAGATGAAATCACCCATTGCCAAAGTCTGAGTGCTTCTCGACAGAGGCGGTAGGACCTTGTTCTGCCCTGCTTGTTTATGTACCACACCACAAACATATTGTCCGTTTGAATTGCTATAGTCCCCGTGAGAAGAGAGCTCTGAAGGGCTTGCAATGTCAAAAGCACTGCCCTCATCTCCAGGACATTTATGTGCAGGTGGCATTCTGACTGTTGCCAAGTGCCCTGGACTGTCCTGCCCTGATAATGCCCCCCCACCCGATCAGGGAGGCATCCATTGTGACAGTGGCAACTGGAGGGGGAAGAACAAAGGGTCTGCCCTGAAAAAGCTGGGGGGAAACCATCCACCAGGAGAGATGTTTCTTGCAAGATGGGGTTATCAAAATGTTGTGGGTCATTGGTAGCTGTTGAAAGGACCACTGAGAAAACAGCATCCACTGAAGGAGCCTCATGTGGAAGCAGGCTAATGGAAGTAGAAGAATCGTCACCGCCATGAGGCCCAACACTTTCAATACTAGCTTGACTTGGACTCTGTTGGGCTGAAACAGGGGCTGAACATTCCACCTTATGTCTGTCACTCCCTGAGGTGGTAATGTTGCAGACATTTCTGTGGTGTTTAATACAGCGCCTATAAAGTTTATACATTGACAAGGCGACAAGGAGGTCTTTGCAAAATTTATAGAAATACCCAGACTGTTGCAAAGTTGAATAGTGTAATCCCTGGCCATTATGAGATCCTGTTTGGTGGTAGCAGAAATGAGCCAGTTGTCTAAGTATGGAAACACCTGGAATCCTTTCTGTCTCAGGTGAACCGTGACCACTGCCAAACATTTGGTGAACACCCGGGGGGCTGTGGTGAGACCAAAGGGCAGGGCCCTGAACTGAAAATGACTGACTCCCAGCCGGAAGCGGAGAAACCTCCTGGAGCGCCTGTGTATCTTTATATGGTAGTACGCATCCTGGAGGTCTAACGAGCACATCCAGTTGTCTCTGCCCAAAAAGGGTAGAATGGACTGCAGTGTTACCATCCGAAATTTTGTCTTTAGTACAGAGTTGTTTAACCTGCTGAGGTCCAATATGGGTCTCTATTCTCCTGTCTTTTTTGGTACCAAAAAGAATCTGGAGTAGATTCCGGATCCTAGCTGATCTGCTGGGACTGCCTGGATGACTCTTTTTTCTAGCAGCTTTTTTATTTCTAGCTGAGCCTGACCCCTTTGTGCGGGTGGTACATCTGGTAGGGGTTTTGGCAGTTGTACCAGAGGGAAAGTAAAAGGGATTTTGTAACCCTCGGATATGATCTTCTGTACCCATGTGTCTTGGGAGAGGGATTGCCAGGCTTCCGGGTACAGAGATAATCTTCCCCCGACTGCCTCCGAAGGCGGACAGTCCGGCAGCTTCTCAGGGATGCTGAAAGGGTTGGTCAGGAAAAGATTCCCTAGAGCCCTGGTTCTGAGGACCCCCTCTGCCCCTGGGGTGGCATCTGTTATTATTTCCCCCTCTGCCTGTAGGGGGAAATTCACCACGTGCGGCAGGCGCAACTCCCTGAGGTTTGTGGAACCACATCTTTCCTCCCTTCTGTCCTTTAGGATAAGGTCTAGAAGGCGTGGAAAAACGGACTCCCACGGCAGAGAGAGTCTTACCATCTTGCTCGCATCTGGTGAGGGTATTCTTCACCTGAGGTCCGAACAATTCCGAACCGTCAAAAGGGGTGTTGGTGAAGGATGCCTTGAGGGGATTGGCAAAGTTACAGAGTCGCATCCAAGCGTGACGTCTCAACGCAATGCCTGTGCCAGTGGCCCTACTCGCTCCATCGGCTGCATAAGAGATAAGCCACATGGCGAAGTTAACAATGGAGTTCAGGGTAGCCAGCTGAGAGTTTATTTTGTCCTTAAACCCCGCAGCAGAAGGATCCTGTATCGTTTCACCCAGCTCTTTGAGAAAGTCTCTCTGAAGGTGGGTGAAATGACATAAATAGTTCAGCGATCGCATAGAAAAGGTCGCTGAAGCAAAGGTCCGCTTGCCGTACCTGTCCATGGTCCTGGACTCTTTGTTAGGAGGATGAACAGATACAGAAGGGTCAGACAATTCCTTCTTAGTGGCTGCTGCTACCACCATAGCATCAACTGAAACACTTTTGGTGAGAAAGGATTTGTCA
Source organism: Protopterus annectens (assembly GCF_019279795.1). Taxonomy (NCBI): domain Eukaryota; kingdom Metazoa; phylum Chordata; order Ceratodontiformes; family Protopteridae; genus Protopterus; species Protopterus annectens. The sequence continues at coordinate 302,023,339 of NC_056729.1, forward strand.
TCTGGTGCAGAAATGAATTTAGAAGGCTTCCTAGGGGTAGGCTCCATTGAAGCAGGAACTGCCCACGCCTTTCTAGCCGCTACCTCCATTAGTGGGTCAAAAGCAGGAGACACCCAGGAGGTGGAAGGGCGAGATCCAAGGGCGTCAAGGTAAACTGACTCGTCCTCGGAAGGTTTGAGAGTGGACCAAGTTCCCCTCTGTCTTAGGATCTCCAGGATGTCTGAAAAGGAGACATCCTCAGAGGGGGATCTGGGGGAACCCTCCAACTCATCCAAGTCGGTGTCCGACGTGACAGACTCGGGGGAGTCTATGTGCTTCCTCTTAAACTTTCTTTTCCTAGGGGGTTCCCCTGAAACTTCAGGGGAGCCCTCGGAAGAAAAGGAGACACCCAAGGTGGGTACCCTACGCTTTGGATCTCTGCTGTCAGGTGTAGGAGGATGGCCAGAGACCGTAACAGGCACTACAGAGGGAGGAGCCACAGAACTTAACCTTGGAGTGGACACTGGGTCCAGCACACTCCTCATCACCTCAAAGGCTCCCCCATCAGATACCAAAGGTAGCCCCGGCTCCAAAGAGACCGGAACCGCCCCCGGAACCGACAGAGAAGGCTCCGAAAATGATGTTGGGGCCGAACTAACTAGAGCAGAAGCTCCGAGAGGGAGAGCGGGGTCAGACAAGGGTCCGATGCCACTCACCCCCTCGGAGCCGACAATGGAGTCTCGGCGCCCGGACCTCTCCACGGATGGAACCAATGAAGAGGTCGGAGCCGACGACACCGGAGCCGAAGGAGGAAGTATCGGCTCCGACGTGGGCAAGGTCACGGTTCCGACAAACTCCGGCTCCGAACTCGAGAGATGAGTCAGAGGAGGAATGGATAGCTGTATCGAAGGAGCCACAGTCTGGTGAGATGGGCTCTGGAGCATTTGGGCCAGCGCCTGAGATTTTATGAGTCTACTGACCACCCTCTCGATGTCGTGGTCGGACAGCCTGGATGACCTCGATGAATGAGTCCTATGACTCCGCTCCGATAGGAGAGGGGACCTCGCAGCCGATCTGACAGACTCTAACGAAGGGGATCTAGAGCGCTTGCGTGCTGGAGTCGGCTCCGATGATGGTTTCAGAGCGGAAACCACTTTGCTCGCCTCGGAGCCAGATGGAACCGAGGTCGTAGCCGTCTCAATAACGCCAGCCCTCGGCTCAGAAGCTGGAGCCGAGGGTTTGGCTGTTTTTGACGACTTCCCCGAGCCAGACTTGGATGGGGAGTCATCAGCCTTTAACAAGCCCCTTAGGATGAGCTTGTTATGCCTTTCCTGCAGGACTCTTGAACTAAATCCATGACAAACGGAACAAGAGTCCTGCAGGTGTAAAGGCCCCAAGCAATAGACACAAGAAGTGTGACCGTCTGTCAGAGACATTTTCTGACAGCACGAGTCACACTTCTTGAATCCCGAAACCTTAGGGTCCTTTGACATCCTGACAAAAAATAAAAAAGGAACACAGTCAGTCCACACACACACACTTATTTAAGTTAGGGGGAACTGACTAAAAACCCACACATATACTGAAAGGGGTGGGGGAAAACTAAGGAAAAGCCCGTAGGCCCAAGATAAAAAAACAACTAAAGAAGGGGAAAAAGGGCTACCGAAAGGGTAAGGCAGTTAGAAGGGACCTAAAGAAGGGTAACTAACTGGAAAAAAACTACTGAGACTGAATATATATATGAAAAAAGCACTTACTGACCGGAGCCGGTAAAAACAGACTACCTCGCAGTGAAGCGGCAAACGAGATCTGGGGAGTTAGCGCATGGTATTGTGGGATATAGGGCTGCCTCGAACCGGTAAAAATAGTTCTCGAGCTATAGTATAGGCCGAGTCGGAGCCGAGGATCGGCTCTGAACCCATCCAGCAAGAATGAAAGCGAGAATGACAACTTAACATTACAATGTAACCACCCCTGCTTGTCAAGTCTTTGTGATAAGGATGCACTTCTGTACAATCTTAATCTTAAATATTTTGTATATGCAGATTGCTAACATTTAGTTTAAACCATATGACACAGCGGTCCTTGTAACCAAGTTGACAAACCACTTCCAAATCTGAAAAATATGACTTCAGCTAAAGTAGATCCAGCTAGGATCTCTCCAAGGAAAGCTCCAGCACTATACACCCCAGGCCTGCTCAATGTAAGCCATCAAGAAACACTGTACATCTGGATGTTTCTTTATGCAAAATTTGGAGGTTTGACCACATGTGGTATGTATGTCTATGAGTTTATGCTCTGAAATAATACAGGTAAATTCAAGACTATATGAAACTGTACACATTCTAATCATATAAATAATATCCCAGCATTCTTTACTTTCAGCTGCTGAAACTTCCTACATGAAGGGTATCAGTAAATTTAGCTTCATCTGTCCATCAATTTAATTTGCTGGTCAAAAAAATACTTTATTTTGTGAGTACTCTGTGTTTTAATATCTGTTCTGGGATCCAAATGAAGCACATGACACTGCTGGAAGAAACCTGTCAGCATACTGTAAGTGAAAAGCAGTGCTCATCCCTGTGCTGCCAAACTCCCAGCTTGTAGGCATCTGCTTGCATCACTGATGTAACAGCTATACCTTTTCTGTCATGACCAGGCATTCTGTACACATCTCACTCTGGCCTTTCATTGTATAATAAATATCACAACAACACATCTCTTAAACAGACAAATGACTGTCTGCTTTATGCAAAAACCACAAGGCTATATTTTTTAGAAGTACAATCAACAGTAAGTTTAGCTAATATACTGTAAAAAATAGAACTGCTATCTCCCATAGGCAAAACTTCAGAGGTGTGAATGCTGGAATAATACTGAAATAAATGAATATCAAGAAAGAACAAGCAGTACAAGTGTTCACATCATGTGCAAGACCCCCCCCCCAAAAAAAAATGTCTAGAAGTAAACCAAATTATTTTAAGTTAAACTATTATGGTGCTTGGCTCTATTCTGGTTTAGTCTTTGCTCATGCTCAAAGAGGTTTTCCCTCCCTCTACCTAGTTCAAAGGTGGTTACTGGGATATTGACCCGATGGTATTTATAAGCCTAGACATGTGTACCCAATATAATACTAGAGAAACCCAATATAAAGGATCTTGCCTGAACTCCAGACCTTAGTTAGCAATGACTGCCCATATCTAGGAAGGTCATAGGTGAAATCCTTTGTAGGAATTTATGGTTTCCTATTCACTCATACAAGCTGTGCTTAAACAGGGTTATAGAGGGGCTTTGTTTGATGTGAATTGGTAGCCTACTCCAGAGGAGTGGCAACCTCTGAGAGACATATCTATCTCTCCAGCATGTCCTATTTATGTTGCAGGCCAGGTTAAGGTTCCTGGAGCGGGTGACTCTTGTACCATTAGACTTGCGGATGTGCAGCATTTCCATTAGGTTTGGATCTGAGATTGGTCTGCACGCCAGACACACGTTTCCTTTAGGTAGTCCGTACACTACCGAGTACAGTGAGAGTGACTTCAGTCTGTCAATGCATGACATATGTTGGAGACCCTGAATTTTCTTCGTTAGACATCTCTGAGGTCTCTCAAGTTGCTGCAGTTGCCTGGTATGGTACATATCAAAGGGAGCATTGTACTCAATTATTGGCCTGATGAGGGTAGAGTACAGGGGTGTTATGACCTCTTTTGCTCTTGAGACAGTGTCTTTGCTAATGAGGTGTGTGATGTAGAATGCCTTCCTTACCACAGTAGACACATGGTGGTCAAAGTTTAGGATACAGTTAACTTGAGTTCCCAAGTCTCTCACTACTGAGTTGTTACTTAGGGTATTATTATTTATATGATAGTCTGCAGGGATAATGTTTTTACTGAAGGGGATGATAATGCATATTTTAGCACTGAGTTTTGAGTCCATGGCTTTGGCACCAGTCATTGGTTTGTGTAAGTCCCTCTTGAAGTATATTGACATTGTTTGGGGATTCAGTGATTGCACCTAATCTGCAGTCATCAGCAAACGTAGACACAGCCCCTTTGTTTTGGCCTGAACTTCTGAGAAGTATATTCCAAACAATAGGGGGCCCAGCACTGACCCCCTGTGGAACCCCAATGGTGACAGGTCTGGTGGTTGAGGCAAAGACCCCAACTTTGACTGAGTGTGATCTGTCAGTGAGCCAGTTAGCAATCCACCTGATAACATAAGGGTTGATATTCAACTGGGCCAATGATGCCCAATTTTTTGGATTGTGTTGAAGGCCTTGGCTAAGTCAAGGTAGGCTGTATGCACAGATTTGCCTTTGTCTATAACTGGTCATGTTTTCAAGGAAGTCCACCAGGTTTAACAGGCATGACCTGCCTTTGACAAAACCAAACTGTGTTGGATCAAGAGTTTGGAGATCCCCTATATCCTTATTTATAAGGTTCATGATGGTTTGTTCCACGGCCTTACAGATAAGGCTGGTTAAGCTTATGGGTCTGTAGTTTCCAGTGGCTGTTCTTGTATCCCCTTTATGAAGGGAGGATGATGGTTACTGTTTTCTGTTCAGCGGGGAGAAACCCAGTACTCAGGCTGTGGTTGAAGAAAGTACCTAATGGAGTTGCTAACTCATGTTTTAGACCACTTAAAACACAACCAGGGATGCCATCTGGTCCCATAGAGGCTGTGTTTTTCACCTTGGAGAGAGCATTAATGATTTGCTCTTTGGAGATGCAAGGTGGGGTTATGTAGATGGAATGCTTTGTGGAATGTTTGGAAGGGACATGGGAGTGAAATTTTCACCAAACCTGTTGGCTAATAAGTTAGCTATTTTTGCAGGATAAGTGGGTGTGATGCCATCTACAGCTAGTTCAGCAGAGAATATTTGAGCCTGTTGTAGGGTTGCATACTATTTGTTCCAGGGCATTAGTGTTAACAAAGTCCAGTAACCTTTGTGCAAGTACGTTGGCACTTGTATAAGTTTCCCAGTCAATGGAGGGATAGTTAAAATCGCCCATGACTACAGCGTTTGGTTGTAATTTGATTGACTCAAGTACAGTGGATATAAAAAGTGTACACACCCCTGTTAAAAATGCCAGGTTTTTGTGATATAAAAAAATGAGACACAATAAATCATTTTAAAACTTTTACCACCTTTAATGTGACCTATAACCTGTACAATTCAATTGAAAAACAAACAAATCTATTAGGGGAAAAATATAAAAAATATAAAACGTACAATAAGCTGGTTGAATAAGTGTGCACACATTTAAATGAATACTTTGTTGAAGCACCTTTTGATTTAATTACAGCATTCAGTCTTCCCGATAGACAGCTGACTATAACATTATCCTTGTCCACCCTGGTGAGTGGGACATCTGTGTACCTCACAATGGAATCACCTATAACTAAAAAATTTGGTTTAGATGTGCTTTGCCTTAGCGGCTTATTGGGTGAGACACTGGTGATTGTGTTTTTATGTGTACTGAGTGCTGTAGGTGCTGTATTAGGTGTAGCATATTTGTGTTTGCAAGGTCTCTGGTGTTTGGGTAGGTTTCTGGTGAGTACCTCCGCACATGATGGTTTATGTGTAGAGTGCATTGTTTGCATAGGAGGGGTAGTATGTGAGCTGACAACCTGCTCAGTGTTACTCGTCTGTGCGCGAGAGAGCAAGGATTCCAGATTCTTAGTATTGATGCATCTCTCATAAATTGTACTTGGGTGATTTAGGAGTAGAGGGCTGTCAGGGTACATGATGCAGTTGCTACACTGCTCAGGGTACTCATGTTAATCAGGCTGGTAGGAGAAATGGAGGAAAAGTGGGCATCCATAATGCTAGATTAAATCCTGTTTTCACAGTGGTGACAGAAAATGGAGGGATGTGGTTTAACTGGGTGCTCTAAACAGGGTCTACACCAATGCAGTGCTCCATAAAGGGTCTATACTATTGGAGGTTCTCTGAATGGTATGATACTCTTGTAGATTTGCTGGTTTTGGGACTGTTTAAGGGACAAAAGTACAGTTGAAGTGCTCTCTGAGCAGCTAAGCACAATTTAAGGATTTCTCGACTGGATTATGGGCAGCTTCTAAGGGAGAATGTATTTACTGAAGTTTTTGTGTCAATAACCGCCAATGGTTGTCACCACTGTGAGGTACTGTGCGATGGTACATGGAGGTGCACTACACATAAACAGATGAACACAGCAGAGCAGTGGCTGGTCACCTAACTCTGAGGAGCCATGTTAAAACAATTGCAAAACCCGTGCAAATGTGAGGCTTCTGTAGAAACAGTGAGCAAACTGAATTAAACAATTTAAACAATAAAAAAGGTCAAAACTGAGCCCTGTGCCAGCAACCTTCAATCGGACGAGTCCTAATTGCACTCTCCTACCACAAGGATGCAGGGGGTGGCATCTCCAACAAAAGATACTAGTTTAGTGTTCAGTTTAACAAACAGAACCAGATAGTCTATACTACAACAGACAAAAAGTGCAATCAGCAAGAACAGTTTTAAAAAAGCAGCAATATGCAGAAAATACAGTTTAAAAGTGCAAAATACAGTATAAATTTGTACATATGGTTAGCAGAACGCAACAAATTCCTTGGATTGCACATGTGAATGCAGCAGAGCAGTGGCTGGTTGCCTAACTCTGTGAAGCTGTGTTAAAGCAGTGAGTAAATTGAATTAAACAAGTTAACCCATAAAAAGCTCCCTCGGTCTCCATCTGCTTACTCAATGACTGATCAAGTTATTTTGTGAATACAAAAACCTTACACATTCCTTTCTTTATTAAAATACTGAAGAGTTTATGCATGAGGGGTTCAGAATGTTAACTTATTATTATTGTTAGTCAAGTTAAGGTCTACAAGCTAAAAATATTAACTATGTATTTTCACAGGCAATTTGGCAATATTTGCATACATTTACATAGTATATAAGCAAATATGTGGATCAAACTCTGATGTCAATATTTTAATTTTCCACTTACTTGTAGGTTTCCTGAATCATTGGTTATATATGTGTATATGTGTTTTGTCTCACCCCACTCCTCTTTGCCCACACTTACTTTCCGACCCTGCTTTGTTAGCATACATTTTGTACATTATAAAAATAGTTCAGACCTCCGTCGCTGTACCATAAAGGGCTGCCCTCCAAAATATAATGCACAGTGTGTCCTACAAGATGCGATACACAATGTCTCACCAAACAAGGTGCGATTATAGTTCCAAAAACATCCACAGCACAATGGCAGGTTGAAAAAATGAAATAAATAAATTTAATTGAAATCCACAAAACGACACAAATACATAAAACGATGATGGAGCGCGCTTCCGTCTTCACTGTATAGACTTCATCAGAATCACATATCACCACTAAATAAGTGCTTTAAATACCAAACCACAACAGGAATATCATTGGCTAATTGATTAATTGTGCATCCAAAAAGCATTGTATTAATTAATACATCCTCAACTGTTCACATTATGCATACAGAACTGTTTGCATACCATAAAAGAAATAAAATATCTCAATTAATTTTTAGTTAGTTTTTTAAAAAACTTACATGAAGTAAAATAGAGTGAAATAAAATAAAATATATGAATCGCTAAAATTACTTGAATCTCTAAAAGTTAATCAGCCTCAAAACAAGGTATTAAAGGGCTGCTACATCAATGAAAGCCTTTCAGAAAGCTTACAAGTGTTATTCAGAGTATTATTAAATAAAAATTTAAATTAATGAACATAATTGAACTCTAAGTAACCTATTGAAGGTATAAACACACATATATACATATATGAAATATTTTATGTATGAAGAACACACACTATAAATATACTATCATGTATTGTATTGAAAATGTTGTAAATATATAAATACATTAAGTATAAATATTGAATATAAAATACTAGATATTAAATATTAAATATTAAATATAAACATAATCAATTCAACATACCAAAATATATATATTAATATAAATAACAACAGTAATAATAATAAGTAATATACATATATTAAAATATATTGAAATATATTAAAATATATTAAAAATAGGTACTAATGTTCATATTGAAAAATATGTTCTAAGAAGCACTCTGAAAATGCAGTATAAAAACTCTAGGATATGAATAAAACAACAGATGTTAAATAGTTCTCTTTATTTAGGGTTGTTTGCTAATAATTTCAGGGCTGGTTTAATGGAGAGATGGTCATTCATCCCCATAGGACCACATGCATCCAATTTCAGTTGCCATATTAACTCTCTGTATTCTAACAGTGATTCCCTCTAACAGTGATTCCCAGTCTCCTCCCCTATCACCCTTCTTCACTTCCTCTAATACCCAGAACTTAAAATTAGCATTTGCACATGTGGTACTGTGTCTAAATAGAGCATTGTTGTCATTCCTTTTACTAATGTCCCTCATATGTTCGTAAATACGTTTACTTACCTGACGTTCCGTTTTACCAACATAATAGGCTCCACAGGAACGACAGTAAGCAAGGTAGACAACGCCCTTACTGTAACAGGTATAATACCCATTGCTCCTCATTTTTCTTCCAATACGTTCCAAAAATAGTTCCTTGTCACCAGAAATAAAAGAGCATTGTCCACATCTACCACATTTGTGTGTTCCTGTCTTGGGTTGCGTCCCATTTGCTTTCAAGGGATTTTTCCTTTCAAACAATTCTTTAAAATTGAGGTTCTTTCTGTAACTAAATTTTAAAGGCTGTTGGAAAATTAATGAATTATTACACATTCTGGAAAAAAATTTCCACACCTCATGTATTCCCTTTTGTATCCAACCACATCCCTTGTGGTATGTAAATATTAACCATGGAATTGTCTTTTTGTCTATAACACTAGATTTAATTTTCCTGATATTTGCCACCGTGGAATGACTGTTTAGAAGGAGGAAATAACAAATATAACGTCTTTTTGTAACCTCTCTTTTCACATTTTTTATTAACTCTGTGGGGTATCCTCTTTCTCTAAAAAAATTCTGTATTGTTTCTATTTCTTCCATACAATCATTATTGTCACTAGTCATCCTACAAGCCCTGATCATTTGACCCTTGATAATGTTTCTTCTTAAATAAAATGGGTGGTCACTTTGGAAGTGTACATAGGAGTTGGAGAAACAATTCTTCCTAAAAATCCTGGATTTATATTGTCTACCTTCTCTATTCTTACTAATTGTTACGTCAAGATAGTTGGCATAGTCAACATTATATTGAAATGTAAATTCCAAAAAATCAGTTGTGGTATGCAAATATTGGATAAATTCCTCTGTTTGTGCAATAGTACCGTTCCAAACAATAAACATATCATCCAGGTATCGAAAATATTGTATAATGTTTTTCCAAAATTGGGATTTGAATACAAATTCGAGTTCCCAAAAAAGCATGATGATATTTGCATATATGGGGGCGCAGGCTGACCCCATCGCCACCCCCCCCCAATCTGATGGTAAATATCTCCCTGGAAATAAATAAAATAGTTTTTCAGAACTAACTCAATGTTTTCTAATACTAAAATCAGAATTATTTAAAAACTTGAACTCTGTTAACATATGCTCAAACCATCCTAACCCAATATTATGGGGTATCACTGAAAATAGATCTCTGACGTCAATTGTAATAAAACCATAGTTATCATCATATGGAATATTGTTAAATTTCACCAAAAAGTCCCAGGAATCTATTAATATATGGGGGTAGTCGTGATAGAAAGGTTTCAACTTGGTGTCCACAAATATTGCTAAAGTCTGTGTCTTTGAACACTGAGATGTCACAATAGGCCTAAGCGGGGGATTGTATGTATCTTTATGTATCTTAGGGATCCCAAATATCTCTGGAATTACTGGCTTAGGGACCCTAAGAAAATTGTATAATTCAATGTCTATGAGCCCCTGCATCAGGTTGTCCTCCAAATAAAGATCTATTTTCTTATATCGAATGTTCATCTCATTCCTGGACGCAAGCTGGTATCTGTCACCTTGATTCAGAATCTCTACCATCCTCCTTGTATAGTCCCAGTGGTCCATTAGGACTACCCCACCCCCCTTATCGGGTTTCATAATTCTTACTTTCTCATTACCTTGTAACATTTTCAAGACCTTACTCTTCGTCTGTTAAATTACCGTATTCCTTTGATCCATCATTTAGTGTATAACCTTCTCTAATCATATTTAAAATATAAGCTTCAAAATTGAAGATGTCATGTTGTAACGGTGGGTTAAATGTACTTCTTCTTCTAAGCCCTCCTCTTATATCCATTCCTTCATTTTGAAACATGGTCATCAAATTCAGCTTCCTGGTAAATAATTTAATATCAAGTAAAATTTTTCAATCCTAGGCTTTTGAACTGGTATAAAAGAAAACCCTTTTGTAAAAAGATTAAAAAACTCTTCTGTAACTTCTAAGTCAGTAAAATTGTAAATGTTAAAATTGTCGCGTGTAAGTATTTTACCTATGTTTATATCCAAATGTTCAGATGTAAAATAATTCTCAGATTCTAAAGTATCAACATTTTCAACCAAAATCGTACAATTGGTCTGGGTATTGGGGCCATTAACATCTTCCCCCCTATTCCCCATCAAAATTGGTCCATTAATATCAGTGTTATTGTCTTTGTTATGGTGGACATCTTGTTCCATATATTCCAATTCCCCACCTATCTGTACCTGTTTCCACCCTGCCTCCGGTGGGAAAAGTTCCCTGTTGCTTCTGCATATGTAAAGGAACGATTCTGATTCCTTAATCTTTCCGATCTCCGGGGGCCCTCCCCCCACCTTTCTCCTCTAAAGGGTCAAAGGAATTCAGTTCACCATTGTCACCCATATCATTTGTACCAACATTCTCATCACCATTCTCGTATCGTTTGTTATTCTCCCCAATGGGATTCCTTTGTTGAATGGGTAGGTCCCCCCTATTATAATTTTCATCATATCCACCTCTCAGATTCTGATAAGTAAATGGTCTCCTGTTATATTTACTCAATTCTATATATGCCCTACCCTCCTTATAATCGCGTACATCACGTTCAATTTTACCCAGTTTCCTCTTGTAATTACTAGCCACATTACAATCAACAACATGAAGCACATTATAATATGCATTTTTGTATTCTTTTACAGAAAAAAGTAGATCATTACTGATATCCTGTTGTAGTTGGTCAATTCTTTTTTTACTATCCACTAAAATGTCAGCATTGCTACGTATCATTGCTTTTAAAATCAAAATACCACAATCATTAAGAATTTCCGAAACAGTTTTAAATAATTCAACATTCCCACGTACATTATTAGGGTATTTATTGAGCCTAAGACCCTTAGGCACAATTTTACGCTCCACACATTGCGTAAGGTACCAATTATCAAGGCATAAGTTCCTATATTTATTTAGTTCTGTTTCCAAAAGCTTACATTTGTCCTTATATGAACTGTAGTCCTTCCGTGTTGTCTCTGTTTCGTCAAGCGCTTTGGAAAAGGATCTGTCAAGCCACTCCGCAAAGTCCACGTTGTCATAGGTATCAAGCCCTTGCTGCCTTTTCCGTGAACCAGTTCCATTAGTATGTCCTACACTAGGAAAGGGAGAAATGGTCCGTGCACCGTAACTGTTGGAACCATGTCCGTTGCCTTCCTCACCCCCTCCAGACCTCGCTGCAGTCATTGACGTCACTTCCGGATTCCCTTGTGCACAGGGAATAGATTCGCTGGAACCCGGTGACTGTGCTAAACCGATACCTCCTTCTGAATGAGCTCGTATAAATATTAACTATGTATTTTCACAGGCAATTTGGCAATATTTGCATACATTTACATAGTATATAAGCAAATATGTGGATCAAACTCTGATGTCAATATTTTAATTTTCCACTTACTTGTAGGTTTCCTGAATCATTGGTTATATATGTGTATATGTGTTTTGTCTCACCCACTCCTCTTTGCCCACACTTACTTTCCGACCCTGCTTTGTTAGCATACATTTTGTACATTACCAAAATAATTACTAAAAAAAACAGTACTGACTCGTCATTTCGTAGCAGGATTCCATATCTTCCTTTTAAATTATTTAGCATCTACCAGTCTTAGAAATGAAGATGTGCTCATGATCAAATTATCCACTCTTGCATCAAAGTGCTTTGCTGAAAGTGCTGAATATTACCCTATTCCCTTTTGGTATAACTGAAGCATACCTCTCCACTGTCCAGATTTTTGCAGAATATCCAGATTTTTACAGCAACATTTTTTGACTGCTCCTCATAACATCTGTGGTTTTCTGGCAAATCACTGAAGACAGCTGCTACTAAATAATGATAGTCATTTGAATTTCAGGCTTCTTCGTCTTCATAAAATTCATGCATATGTAAAACCTTTTATTCTATCACCTTGCCATGTTTTTAAGAGCAATGTTTAAAACTTTTGTCTAGAATTCTTGTGCTAAGAGGTTGAACAGTATGAACTGAAGTTTAACCCATATCAGTTCCACTCCAGCATCCAATGCATCTTACCTGAGTGAGTGCCTGTAAAATGTACAGTTTTCTATTGGCTATACCTTTCTGATGGGCTGAATTAAAACAATCATCAAATGTTATAGCCATAGTTAAATACATATAATGAAATCACTAAATAATCTGCAAACAATTCAGCATTTTGTTGGTCATTCATGCTGTTTCTTGCAATTAAATAACAGTTTACTGAGTTTACGAAAAATGTGTTTCCAAACCTAGCAGGCAAGCTGGATACCTGAATGGAAAAAGCAGACTAGTTAATAAAATCTTTTACTACTCCCACATTTCTTGTTATGATTACATATAAGTTGACCAGTCATTCCTGTCTATTTATAGTTGTTTATATAGCTTGCTGAAGAATTCCTTGCAGTGTTTGCACTTGACACAACGTGGGAGTAACTTGTGGATTGATGCGCATCATCTTCATTGAATAAACAAAGAAAACACACTGTTATGGCAGCTCTTTGCCTGCCAACTTGTTTTGGACTGATAATTTTCAGTGTTATCACAAATGTTTGACATTAGTCTTACATCCATACTGTATCATAAAAAAGTGCTAAAGAGATTTATCTGGGTCATGTGTATCATGAAAGAACACAGCAGACATGTAGTTTAACTTTCAAACAATAAGAGTATTAGGAAGTCATGAAGTTTCTGAATAATGCTGTCTTCTCCCATTCCTGCTTGGAAAAACAAAAGAAAGATAGAAAGACTGTTTAGGTAACTTTCTGATACAAGCTATCTAAACACCGTGGCACAATGCATTGGTTCTTTTAGCCATTGAACTCAAGTCACAAAACAGGCTGTGATGCATGTAAAAGCATTTTAGCTAGCCAAACTAAGTACTCATTCGTGTAGGAGGCAGTATGGACTTAAATGAAAGGCATTGGGTATCTCATCAGGTATCTACACAGTCCTTACCATCACAAGGGACTATGCCCCAAGGGGCAGTGTATTGCTACTGTGACTGCTACTACAGATACTGCTTTCAAAAATCATCTCCTGTGACAGAATGCTATACTGGCCCCTAACCCCTCACAAACAAGTAACAGCAAGCAAAGGTAGTAGGTTGGGGCATGTGTCATCAAGATTCAGCCAAGGGAAACTGGGCACTTAAGTTCCACTGGGGGGGGGGGTCATAATTACCGTTGCAAAAGTTTAGCCATCAAGCTTATTTGTCAAGAATTCTACAACAAAAGTACAAATGAAAGATACATTTACAATTAACATCATATAAAGATGGCTGCAAATGCTTAACAGTAGAAGCAAAACATGCCATCTGCTTTATCTTAGTTAAAATATTTTTAACTGAAAGTTGGTACACCCTTCATGCTGGGTAGGAAACATGAGTAGTGTACTAAGTCATCACAATTTTAAGGACTGCACAAACAAGCTATTAACTGCACAGAAGTAACAAGATTCATAAAACAATAGACACAAATACTACATACAGAAACTATGCAAAATGAGAAGTTATGTACCTACCATAACGTTCCATGTTAGTTGTCTTCTTCTCGCCTTCTTTTTTGCTGGATGGGTTCGGAGCCGACCTTCGGCTCCGACTCGGCCTATACTAAAGATCGAGAGCTATTTATACCGGCTCGAGGCTACCCTATATCCCATAATGCTAGGCGCTAACTACCCAGATCTCGTTTGATAGCTGAAAACCATAGCAGTTTAGCTCTCCAACAAAAGGAGGAGAGGAACCTCGCTAGAAAGTCACCTAGACCTATAGCTACCAGAAGGGATAGCCTAGGGGTCAAGCTGAGGCAAGAAGAAGATCCCCAAGGATCCTTTAGGTTTGTCCAGGCTAGGGGGATGGGGGGTGGGACGCAAGAAAGAAGGCGAGAAGAAGACAACTAACATGAAACGTTATGGTAGGTACATAACTTCTCAATATTAAGTTGTCAATCTCGCCTTCATTCTTGCTGGATGGGACTGCGTCCCTAGCACCTTCACCCTGGGTGGCTCATCGGAACAGACTCTTGAGAACGGTGGAACCAAAATTAGCCCGGCTTCTGGAGGCCATGTCTAATTTGTAATGAGAGATAAAGGTATGAGGAGAGGCCCAAGTGGCTGCCGCACAAATGGAATCTATTGGTAATCTAGCCTGAAAAGCTACTGAGGTGGCTAAAGCTCAGGTTGAGTGAGCCCTGGGCCTTGACTGTAGCTTTTGGTGTCTGAGCTGATAGATGAAAGTGATCACAGATGCCAGCCATCTAGAAAGGGTTACTTTGGAAACGGGAAGGCCTTTCTTACCTGCTGCATAAGAAAGGAAGAGCTGCTCAGATTTCCTAGTTTGTTTGGTTCTATCCAAATAGTAACGGAGTTGACGATGAACATCCAGAAAGTGCAGTTTTTGTTCCGCTCTGTTGGAGAAGTTGGGGAAGAAAACTGGAAGATCAATAGTCTGGTTTAGGTTCGCTGCAGAAGAAACCTTAGGTAAAAAGGACGGATTAGTCCTGAGGGACACTCTGTCTTTATGGAAAACTAGATAAGGTGGATGAATGCAAAGGGCCTGAAGCTCTGACACTCTTCTCGCAGATGTTATGGTGACCAGAAAGAGAGTTTTCCAAGATAGCAATTTCAGGGAGCAGGAAGCCGCAGGTTCAAAGGGGGGAAGAATCAAGGAGATTAGAACCAAATTTAAGTCCTACTGCGGTGGGGGGGTCCCTGATTGGGGGCTTAAGCAAAAAGATAGCTTTGAGAAAGGTTTTACAAAGCTTATGGGACATGATACTGGAGTCCGAAAAGCCTGCATGAAAGTTCGAAATAGCCGCTAACTGTACTGTGATGGTGGAGGAAGAAGACCCTGGGTGAAACAATTCGGCTAGGAAGTCTAGGACTGATTGGATAGGGGCAGTAAAAGGATCTATATTTCTGGCTCCTGCCCAGAAGGAAAAAACGCTTCCACTTGCTGGCGTAAATCCTCCTGGTGGATGACTTTAGGGAAGCTATAAGTATGTCACGCACAGAATGGGAAATAAGGGGAAGCCTGGCTAGGGTTGGAATTGGTGCAACCAAGCTGTGAGGTTGAGAGATTGCAGGGAGTGGTGCAGCTGTCCCAATTGATGGGTCAAAAGATCTGGCACTGGGTCCAGATGCCAGGGTTTCCCCAAGAGGTAACGATGCAGGAACGGGAACCATATCTGACGAGGCCAGTAAGGAGCAATGAGGATCATGGTGGCTCTCACGGCGGTAGCTTTCTGAATCAATTGAGTGATTAATGGAAAGGGGGGAAAGGCATACAGAAGTCCCCGGGGCCAATCATGGACTAGAGCATCTCTGGGGGGGGGTGGCCGGGAAGAGAGTGAAGAAGTCGTGGCACTTGCTGTTTTGAGGTGTTGCAAAAAGGTCGCAGCAAGGTCGACCCCATTTCTGAAAAATTTTTTCCACTATAGTTTGATTGAGAGACCACTCGTGAGGCATGAGAATGGCTCTACTCAACCTGTCCGCTATGATATTGGACTTCCCGGGCATGTGCGTTGCTGTCAGAAACCGCTGAGAGGAGATCGCCCACTGCCAATGTCTGAGAGCCTCTCGACACAAGGGATAGGACTTGGTTCTGCCCTGCTTGTTGATGTACCACACTACGGACATATTGTCCGTCTGAACTGCAATAGTCCTGATGGGAAGAGAGTCCTGAAGGGCTTGCAATGCTAAAAGTACTACTCTCATCTCCAAGACATTTATGTGCAGGTGGCACTCGAATGGTTGCCATGTGCCCTGGACTGTCCTGCCCTGAAAATGCCCCCCCCCACCTGATCAGGGAGGCATCCATTGTCATCGTGGCAACCGGAGGAGGAGGAACAAATGGTCTGCCCTGAAGTACTTGAGGGGAGACCATCCACCAAGAAAGGTGTTTCTTGCAAGACAGGGTTATTAAAATGTTGTGTGACATTGGAAGCTGTTGAAAGGACCACTGGGAAAAAAGCATCCATTGAAGGATCCGCATATGAAAGCGAGCTAGGGGAAGTAGAGTAATGGCTGCCGCCATGAGACCTAATACCTTCAAGACAAACCTGGCTTGTATTTTGGTGTTCTGAAGAAGGATGTGAACATGCCTGCGAATATCTAGAACTCTTTGTTCGGTCAGTTTTGCGGAAAGCCGGACTGTGTCTAAGGTGGCGCCTATGAAGGTAATAGACTGACAAGGCGACAAGGCAGACTTTTCCAATTTTATGGAGATACCTAGCCCTTTGCAAGTATGAATGGTGTAATCTCTGGAGAGAAGAAGTTGATGCCTGGTGGTGGCAGTGAGGAGCCAGTCATCTAGATTTGGAAACACCTGGAATCCCTGACGTCTCAAATGAGCCGTAACCACTGCCATGCATTTGGTGAACACTCGGGGGGCTGTAGTGAGACCAAAGGGCAGGGCTCTGAACTGATAATGACTGGTTCCCAGCCGGAAGCGGAGAAACCTCCTGGAGCGCCTGTGCATCTTGATGTGGTAGTACGCATCCTGAAGGTCTACTGAGCACATCCAATCGTCCTGACCCAGAAAGGGTAGAATGGACTGTAGCGTGACCATCCGGAACTTCATTCTTCTTACAGACCTGTTTAGTCTGCTGAGATCCAAAATGGGTCTCCAGTCCCCTGTCTTTTTTGGTACTAAAAAGAACTTGGAGTAGATTCCGGATTCTTGTTGGTCTGCTGGGACTGGCTGGATGGCTCTTTTTGCTAGCAGTTTTGATATTTCTACTACTGCTTGTTCCCTTAGACTGGGTGGAACGTCTGGTAGGGGACCTTTTGGCTGTGTTGGGGTGTGGATAAATGGAATTTAGTAACCCTCGGATATGATCGACTGTACCCATTTGTCTTGAGTGAGTGAAAGCCAGGCTTCTGGGTACAGTGATAACCTTCCCCCGACTGCCTCCAAAGGCGGACAGTCGGGCAGCTTCTCAGGGATGCTGGAAGGGTTTGTCAGAAAGAGACTCTCTGCTACCCTGATTTTGGGGACCTCCTCTGCCCCTGGGGCGGCGTCTGTTATTGTCCCCCCCGCCTCTAGAGGGGAACTGACCTCTTGCGTCAGGCGCGACCTCTTGTGGTTTACGGAACCACATCTTCCCACCCTTCTGACCCTTAGGGTATGGTCTAGACGGGGTGGAAAAACGGACTCCCATGGCAGAGAGAGTCTTGCCTTCTTGCTCGCATCGGGTCACAGTATCCTTCACCTGCGGTCCAAACAAAGCTGAACCATCAAAGGGGGAGTTTGTGAAGGACGCCTTAAAGGGGTCTGTAAAGTTACAAAGCCGCATCCAGGCATGACGCCTTAAGGCCACGCCTGTGCCTGCAGTCCTGCTCGCCCCATCGGCCGCATAAGAAATAAGCTGCATGGAGGAGTTGACAATGGAATTCAGGGTTGCCAGCTGAGAATTTATTTTGTCTTGAGACCCCGCAGCTGTTGGATCCTGTAAGACCTCACCCACTTCTTTGAGCATATCTCTTTGATGGCGGGTGAAGTGGCACAAATAATTCAGCGAACGCATGACAAAGGTCGCTGAAGAAAACATCCGCTTGCCGTACCTATCCATAGCCCTAGACTCCTTGTTAGGAGGATGGACAGGTACTGAAGGATCAGCCAGTTCCTTCTTAGTGGCTGCAGCCACCACCATGGCATCAACCGGGACACCCTTGGCTAAAAACTGCTTGTCCGAAGGGGCTGTTATAAATTTGGAAGGCCTCCGTGGGGTAGGTTCCATCATGTCAGGGGCCGTCCACACCTTCCGCGCCACCACTTCCATGAGGGGGTCGAAAGGCAGAGACACCCAGGAGGTGGAAGGGCGAGAGCCAAAAGCCTCTAGGTAAACCGACTCGTCCTCGGAAGGGTTAAGGGTAGACCAGTTCCCCCTCTGCTTCAGGATTTCAAGGATGTCTGAAAAGGAGACATCCTCAGAGGGGGGCCGTGGGGATCCTTCTGACTCATCCAAGTCGGTATCCGATGTGACGGACTCGGGGGAGTCCACATGCTTCCTCTTACATTTCCTCTTCTGAGGGGGTTCCCCTGACGGATCAGGGGAAACCTTGGAAGAGAAGGATATTCCCAATGGGGAAACCTGAGGCATTGGATCTCTACGGTCAGGAATGAGAGGGTGGGTAGAAACCGCAGCAGGCACTACAGAGGGAGGAGCTGAGGGAGCCGACCATGGAGCAGGCACAGGGGCCAGCATGCTCCTCATGACTTCGAAGGCGTCCCTATCAGGCAGGGTAAAAGGTCCCTGCTCCGAAGAGATAAGGACCCCTCACGGCACAGAGAGGGACGACTCCGAAGCTGATGTCGGGGCCGAACTTACCAGCGCCGAAGCTCCGATAGAGAGAACGGGGTCGGACAAGGGTCCGATGCCACTCACCCCCCCGGAGCCGATGAGGAAGTCCATGCGCCTGGATCCCTCCAAGGATGGGACCATGGAAAAGACCGGAGCCGACGACGGAGCCGAAATGTGAGGTATTGGCTCCGACGTGTTGACGGCCACGGCTCCAACAAGCTCCGGCTCCGAACTCAGAGGAAGAGTCGGAGGGGGAATCGAAGATGGGGTGGGGATAGCCACTGTCTGTTGAGAAGGGCTATGAAGCATTTGGGCTAGTGCCTGAAACTTAAGAAGTCTACTAACCACCCTCTCGAGGTCGTGGTCCGAGAGCCTGGAAGGCCTGGAGGAATGGGTTCGATGACTCCGCTCCAAGAGTAAGGGAGACCTCGCAGCCGAGTGAACAGACTCCAAGGATGGAGATCTGGACCTTTTACGGCTGGCAGACGGCGCCAACACCACTATCGGTGCCGACTGTGTCCCGGAAACATCGGCTCTGGTTCGAGCCGATGTAGGAGCTTGAACCTGAGGAACATTGACTCCAGCCGGAGCCGATGAAGAAGACTGTGTCTTGGAAACATCGGCTCCAGCCGGAGCCGATGAGAGAGCAGTTCGAGAACCACCAGTCGAAGACTCTGAGCTCGGAGCTGACGGCTTAGATGGCTTCGAAGGCTTCCCCGACGAAGACTTGGTCGGGGAACCTTCAGGCTTTAACAAGCCCCTCAAAATCAATTTATTTCTGCATTACTGCAGGACTCTTGGGCTGAACGCATGACAGACCGAACAAGAGTCCTGCAGGTGCAGATGGCCCAGGCAATAAACACAAGAAGTGTGACCGTCTGTCAGCGACATTTTCTGACAGCACGAGTCACACTTCATGAAGCCTGAGACCCTGGTGTCTTTTGACATCTTAAGAACAGGAAACTAAACACACACACACAGACACCTTATTAAGTAAAGTCAGTCACAAAAAAAAAAAAAAAATTAAACTGACAAGGCAGAAAAAAGGCCCAAAGGCCTAACCCTATAACAAAGGGAATTAAAAAAAGGTCTTAAAAGGGATTAAAAGGGGCCTAAAGGGGATTAGCTATGAATGGGAAGCTAATGGGATGGTCGCTAACTAAACTTAAGAAAAACCCAGTCTAAAAATAGCAATTTTTTTAACAGAAAAACTTCTAACCTGAAGAGCTGGTAGTAAACCCACCTCGTAGCTGTAAGCGGCAAACGAGATCTGGGTAGTTAGTGCCTAGATTTATGGGATATAGGGTAGCCTTGAGCCGGTATAAATAGCTCTTAAGCTTTAGAATAGGCCGAGTCGGAGCCGAAGGTCAGCTCCGAACCCATCCAGCAAGAATGAAGGCATGATTGACAACTTAACATTATGCAATAAACTTTTCTTGACTGGTGTTTACATTCCATTAAGTGATAGTGGGTCAGTTTGTGGCTTACATTTTTGCAAACATCATCACTTACAAAAAACTCTTATTGTGCATTAAGGAATGCTGCTTTACAAAATAATTCACCCTGTGAAACATCTCTTCTATACATGCCCAGCCTGCACTGTATGGGTTACTCTACTGTTTTTACTGCATAGTCAGGGCAATATATCAATGCAAAGGAGACTGCAGGTAGCAGTGGGATGAGAGCCCTCATAAATCTGAGATTTGAAATGGAATCAAACTGCATTTTCGACAAGTAAGCTTGTTTTCTTCCTTTTTTTCTCTCTAGTTTTCTGTCATCTACAGCAGTGCACAGAAGATAAACGGAAACGGATTTATTGCTGCAATTTTAGGGAGTGCTATGGAACTGCCAAGGATAAGCGGGAGTTCCAGGAGAAATGCTTACTTATGTTCAGTAGGAAACATTTAACAGTGTATATATAAGAGTGACACCTAGGAGTACTGTCCTCAGCATGAAAGGATGCCAACCTTCATTTACAAAGTTTATGCAGTGCTATGTCTTTACAGCTGAGCTGATCATAAATTTGCAGATTTATTCAGTGCACTTTGTTGTTTAATTTGGAGGGGAAGTTTGAGTTTGTAATAGCTAATGCAGGCAACAACAGGCAAGGCATACTCCAGAGTTGGGATAAGTACTCCCTCTCCCAGTATAAGTTTTGGAATATCTAATTCGAAGATTTGAAATTTTCTAACATGTCCAAGGAATTCCACAGGTTTTGTTTAGACCTTTCTAAATGTACCCTGGCAAAGGCAAGTACAAATACAACATAATTAACTTATACTTCTAATTTTCTAGATTAGTCACCTTAAGAGCATCTAGGGTCTAGACACTACAGTGGGCTCTTGTGGGGCACAACAACTCAGCATGCCTTGAATTTTTCTGACATGCATAGACAAGTCTAGATAATTAAATCATCAGAAAACACACAGAATACTGGAAATTGGGGCGTGACTGATAAGGATGTCTGTGCTGGCCAGAGAACTGCGTCATCTGCATACTGCGAGGTAGTATGAAAGTTGGACAAACAAAAAGTGAGTTTATGTGTGTGTGTGTGTGTGTGTGTGTGTGTGTGTGTGTGTGTGTGTGTGTGTGTGTGTGTATAAATATATATAAAGAGTAAAGAGAAGGGGGTAATCTGACAAATTACCTCTTTTTTTAAGTCATAAAGGGGGGATTGCTATACCAAAGCATAATCAAGTGCTGTTATCGCTGTTAACTACAAAAGGCCATTACACACAGATGGAAGATGAGGATTACTCCCCACACTTCAGCATACTAAAGTTTAATGGACAAGGCTTCTGAAATGGGGAGTAAAACTGCACAGGGTAAGTCGCCAGAAATACATAAGTAAATAGATCTGTTGACTGTAACAAAGATAAAATCTATCTTAGGAGGCCGCTAGACTTTTACAAATTTAAGGAGAATGAACCAGTTCATGTCTCAACATTTTGCTGTCCTCATGATATAATGATCTGATGTACTGAAACACTCTGAAATAATAAAACTGACTGTTGACATTGTGTGTGTACTAATCTATCACTTCTTTAGCAACTATAGCATACTTGATGTTTTCAAATTATGACTGTTTTATGTCTCTGCTTTTTCTTTTTTCTTATACATCTGTAAAATATGTTGTTGAATATGAGAATAAAGATTTAAAAAGTTTAGAAAGCAGACAGTATCATATTCTCACATTAATGGAAACTGTGTTGCTATGACTGTTATTTTTAATGCAAAAGATAGCTTCTGCAAGTAATTCACAGCCAGTTGAGAGCAGTATAGTTTAGAGTACAGCATACAGAAAAATAATTTAACACTGTTTAACAGAATTCATTCTATAACAAAAGTCAACACAGACAAAATGCAAATATTAAGTAATGCAATTCTAAGTTTTCTTATATAAAATTCAAGCACACCCCTCAAGCTGCAACTTCAACAAAATTATACATATGTAAGTGAGTGAGCTAGCCTTCACTTTACATCCATGAGCTGCTGAATAGATCCAAATGAAGTTCATTAACGGAAGCATCAGAAATGAAACAGATGCAAACTCTGTGCAGTTTTAACCTGATATGAACAGCGTCTGAAGACCCCTCCCCAAATCTATAATTACCATCTCAAGTTTCTGCTGCAAAGAGGTCACAACAAGCCTAGTGATACCAACATGGTCAGCTGAAAAAAGGAAAGGTTCAACGAGTTGAACCACTTAATATAGCTTCTTTTAGACCACTGTTGTCCATCAGCAAGTGAGGCAAAGCTCTTAGACAAACAAATAAATAGGTGACCAGATGTATGACAAGGCAATAATAACAACAAACATATGATATTCTCCTTTTCTGTTTTACTTATACAAGATCCTAAAAGATTCATGACCGTGGAGTGGAAAGCTGATTATTAGAGGCTTAACTGTTACATTACAACTTTGCTGTAATTATTTCCCAAGTTTTGGTACTATGGTATAAAAAATAACAGCAGGATTTTATTTTAATTTATTTGGTTCTTACTTACCTATTAATACAGTTAGGAGGTGCAGTACATTTTAAAGGCAACGACGAATCCCTCTTCTTCAGCACGAACATACAGATCCTACTTTGGCGTGAAAAAACTAACAGAAAGGGTGCATGTGCACACCGACACTGAGGTTAAAGGTCAAGGGCACGAAAAAAAATGAAAAAAGTGTTGAATTTGGATAAGGGTCGCGGGCTGCATGGAAGAGCTCTGAGGGCCACATGTGGCCCACGAGCTGTGAGTTGGACACTTCTATTTTAGAGGAAACCACTGAAAATTATGTGTATGTTTATTAACTGCTGGGGGGGCAACTTTTTGAAAGATGTGTCCATTTTTTTTTTAAATACCAGGTGGGTTGGGAACAGTACAAAGAGTTTGTGAGTACAAAATAGAACTTTCTGGCTACACCCCGATAGAATATTGTTATCTACATCATTCGCATCCATTAAGGGGGGAAGGTGAATTACTCAAGTCTTTGCCTTGCTCATTATAATAAGCACACAAAGCAAACACTTAAAGGTTTAACCAGTTACAGTAGTGCATGGTATGCCACTATTTGACTCAAATATCAGTTAAATGACTTCCTGGTTCAGCACCACTATTTGGTGAAAAATATATATTTATATAAAATATATATTGTATAATATTATAATATTATATATATATATATATATATATATATATATATATATATATATATATATACATATATATATAATATTATATATTAATATATATTTTATATATATATATATATATTATTAATATATACTATTATTATATTATATATATTAATATTATATTATATATTATACAATTATATATGATATAAAATATATTTATAGTGCATCTGGCACTATAGTAACAATTAACCAGGGCGTTATTCAACTGATACTAGAGTATAAACAACAGCAGCAGAACATAAAATGGGTTAATTTCAACTCTGTTTCTGTCTGCTGCCTACATTACACTCAATAAAATGTATTTGGAAACCTGCTGCTTCCCTTACAGGGAATACATAGATGTACAGTGGTTTTCAACTGCATTACTGGCTTTCAAAGCCAGCACAACACTTCTGTTTTGTTTTTTTAATTTTTCTGTAGCTAGTTGGATCTGGAACAGACAAATCTCCATGCACTACAAAGAATTATGATTGGATCTCCAGACAGAGGGAGTGAATTTCTTGGTATCCAGTTCTCAAACATATACTAAGCAGGTTATGATCAGCAACTCAATCATAATTCTCTATGTTATATGCAGTGGCTTAGCCATTATCCTCTATATTTTGAGCAGCATTTTAACTATCATGTATTATATTAAAAAGTGATGCCATTATATGTTATAATGATTTAGTTTTGTACTGTTTGATATTCATAATGGTTTAGCAATTATTTGTATAAAGTATTATACAGTCTAATTTTTATAGTGTTGTTCAACATCTCTAAAAGTTATATAACAAATGCTTCATTGATCGAGTTATTACATTAACATACAGATATGTGTCTTATGAAACCTCTATCCAGTATTCTGATGCATTTCAACACCACCCACTGCCTTTTCACACTTCAAGTGTCTCCTCTGTTGATCTACAACAGCGGGTATATTGTAGGGGTGCAAACACTTGCCTGATCTTTTACTAATGTTCACCAAATGCAGCCCACTCCTTAGAACCTGAAAGCAGTCATCCAAGCTGTATATCTCTCCCCCTTTTTAAGAGATGCACACATATTATGTGTGTAATTCCCAGTCAGGTAGATTTGTAATGGGACAGGCAGGGACCAAAAAAAGTCCTTCACACTAAATAAAGGTCAAAAGAAAAAGTCTTTACTGCATCAGGCAGTTCCGCATTAAACAGAAGTAGCTCCGTTTTGCAATTTTTGATTGGCCTGTATGCTGGTATACGAGCCAATCAAAAAATCGCACAGCGGAGCCTCTTCTGTATTTAATGTGGAACATCAGGCAGTTCCGTATTAAACAGAAGTGGCTCCGCTTTGCGATTTTTTGATTGGCTTGTATACCAGCATACAGGCCAATAAAAAAAAAAAAAACAAAGCAAAGGCTGTTTCGCCAGGATTTTAACCGGCAGTACGGGACTTGGGATCGGGTTGCTGATCCCGGGACAGTCTCGCTCTAATAGGGATGTCTGGCATCCCTGCTCCCAATAAAAGTGTACTTACCCTCAGTTTAATAGTCAGTTCCACTTTAAAAAATTATATGCAGATTCACTAGTTGCTTGTCATTTAAATACCTCTTTTAATGAAAGCACATTTCATACCTAGCTGCTTCCCTGTTAAAGAATCCATTATCCAAATTCCAAACAAATTAGTACAAAATCATATCATGCATAGGTATGTTTAATCATACAGGTACACTATTTCAAAGCCTGTACTTATGCTCTTAGTGAAACAGCAACAAAACCTAGTCCTGTGGTACATGAATTAAAGTTGGCAGTTGAAAAAATATTCAGCTGTGAAAGTCAGCTACGCAGTATCAATACTGCAGGGACGGACAGGCCCACAGTGCAGAGGTAAGAAGCCCTAACTGAGACATGGATCAGTTAGTGACCCAGGCACTGAAGGAGCCAGTCAAGCAGAATGGGGATGAGTGGTGATGCCAGCTCATGCATTCTGGGGGGAGTAAAGGCTGCTGAACCTGCCACACTAGTGTCACTTAGCACAGGCAAGGAATACAACAGCAGGTACACACTAGGTCAGCCCTCTCAAAGGACTGCCAAGCAATGCCTTGCATTAGAGCTGGGGTGACATGTAGGATCATGCACAGTGTGAGTGGGACTAGAATCTCATGCTTGTTTCCGCAGAAATATGGAGCACAGTGGCTATGGGGTTAAATTTAAGACAGAAATCATGATGGCTGTCAGATGATAGTCCGTTTAAGATACAGGGGAAACAGAAGGCTAGCACTCAACAAAAAGAAATGCCACTGAGAAAAAAAAATACCAGCACTTACTTGTAACAGAACAAGCTACACAATGCACACACTGCAGTGTGGCGCACAAAAAAATGAACACTTGTGATTCTGGCAAAAAAAAAAAATAATAATAATTTATCATTTTCCATATTCCAGGTACAGAATTCCATTCATGACACAGTCACACCATGCACTGTGGTTTTCATGTGGATGCAAACAATCTAGTAATTTCTCTGTATTCTGTATCTGATTTTGGTTCCTTCTTATATCTTTTTAATCTTGCTGGTGAACAAAATTACATCTTAAATTTTTGCAGGAGGACACATTCAAAAGCATAAAGAAAGAGTTACAATGTGCTCTTCATTACAAATGAAGAAGTTACATACAGTGGACAGTGCACTTTGAAATAGAAATGACACACAGTTCTGTGCAAGTGAGATCCCCTAATAAAGCAAACATTTAAATGCACATTTACTGCATATTATACAAACATTTTTGTATGTCTGCATTATTTTCTGAAAATACATACCATTTTACTTATGCGCTTGTAGCACAAGGCTTCAAAAGAACTAGAAATACATAATCAAAGATGAACCGTAAGTAGGTCTTATAGAAGTCAAGTGAAGAATTCTGTCATCTCAGAACAAAAAAGCCTTAGAATCTGCCTTTATCCAAAAGGCATGACAATACACAGAAATAGCATTTTCTTTAAGATAATCATGCATATGTCACCACAAATTCATTGAAAAACATACATTCACCACATTTACTTATATGGTCACTGTCAGTTAATAATACAGAAGGTCTTTAAAGCTGTGAACTTTTAACCCTGTATGTTTAACATATTACCATGACAAAAAAATTGCAAATGAAGTATTTCAGAAGAAAAAATATGCCAAATCCTGAGGAAACATGGATTCCACACACATCACAGAAAATGACTAGATCATAGCTACTTTCATAGAAAAAGCATGATCAAATGTTTTGTCGAAAGAGCTGACGTAAAACATTCAGACTAAACAGAAACATCAGTGCGGTGTGAATCATGGTAACTATATGCAATTATTATTTTAGAAGGTGCACTGCCCCATGAAAAGAAAACAACAGCTGACAGCATATCAACGTGCAGGAAATGTTGAACATGTACTGCTGCAGCACCCTCATGTTTAACACAGTATATTCTGAGTTATATATCCAGTTCCAAGTATGGAGGCACAAGCAGGAGAATGAAATATATCAAAGCTCCAACAACCTCAAAAGCATCTTTAAAATGCATACCCATCTCTAGTGTCATCTTTTTTAAAACCACTACAATTTTAATGCCAAGTAAATTAAAGATGAGTAATTCAAAACATGTGACAGAAGGATGACTTCCTCCATGTGCATCTTCTGAGACCTGGGTAGCGCAGAAGTATTTAGAAATCGAAAAGGAACTGCTACAGTGTTTAATTTTTCAAAGAAATCCCCCAGTATGTGTACAGAACCACATTAAAGATAAAAGCTGTCCACAGACCACAAGAAGATGTTTGAGGCGGCCAAATAGGGACAGACTACTGCTAGCTGAGAGAATTCTGCAGCAACTACAAGGCTGTGACTTGACTGCCATATATACTTACAGAAACTAAAGTACACAGCTGATGTGCTTTTAAAAGAATAACTGACAAAAAAATTAACAAACACGAAGTAAAAGTTACTTAACACTGCTAACAGCACAACAAATTTGGCCTTAATAAATAAATGCTTCATGAAGAACACAAAGCAATGAAAGAATGAAATTGATGTACATACATACTATCACAACCAGATTCCAGACCTGTCATTATTCTTCGTTTTTGAGAAAGGAGTCTTTGTGTTTGTGCAGGGGTTGGTACATTAGATAGGTATCTGTGTCTGACACTGGGAGATGACTGTATCGTAATTTTAAACAAAATGAAATAATTGAGTTGTACGAACTCAGAGCTATTTTATATGGCCAGACGTTAATAAATGCTTCCTTTCTCTAAGTTCTCAGCAAGTTCTAAGGTGTATGACATAAAAGTGCATTTCATGTTGCATTTTTTATTTTTTTTTTATACTTGAAAGTAACTGCTGGCCTTGTTTGAAATACTTCAAGGAACAACATTCCTGTGTAATTCACAAAGCTGTGGTCAGCTTCATCAGGGCGAGGCCTTTTTACAGTCGTCATTGTCCATTTTAGCTTAGTCCCTGTTGTTATCGTGACACCAACTTATTTGTACCTGTTCTTCTTTGAAGTACAGCAGTTTTGCAATGTGTAAACCCTTCCTACAGGGACAGAAATAATGGCCTCGGCCCCTACTTAGAGTTAAAAGTGGCAAAGATCACCTCCCCTTCTCCACAGACTCTCCACAGTCTGAGTTTCCCTTCTGAGTCAGTAACGCCTTTCGGAAAGCTGTCCCAGCACCATCAAAATTAAGTCATGGCCCGTGTCAGGAATTTTATTTATTTATTTTTTCTGTCCTCTTCTTTCTCTGGCTCTCTCTGTCAGGAGCCCCCCCCAACAATTTCCAGTTCTGTGAAGTGCACGACCAAGAAGGTAGAACCGTGGCACGGTCTGGAATCTGGTTGCGATAATACGTTAAGTACTGAAATTGATAAAGGAGATGAAAACTGACAAGTGGCTACAGAGAAGAAAAGACCATCTACTTTACAACCACTGTGACTCATTTAACAGTTACCACACAACAGATGCAATCCTGGTTATGGCTGAAAACAGAATACAAATTATTTATTTCTCAGGTAAATAAGCTGCTCTAACAAGAAGACAGAGCTGACGCATGTTAAAATAATTACATTACTCATATGAAAATTTTTGTGTTAAACTGAAAGAATGGTCACACAGAAAAATACAAAGAAATAGAACAAACATTCAAAAGAAGTTGCAAATGAGGAAAGAAAATCCTTCAGGCAACCAGGCAGACATTCTAGCGAAGACAATTTCTTTGGATTTTACAGAAGGAAAGCACTTGTGCTGCCTGAAGATTACTTTTAATGACAAGAAAGTACAACACTAAAATAAACCATTTAACAAAACAGTTGCTAAAGCTCAAACCAGTTCTTAGACATCACATTCCTTTTGTACAAGGATACTGTCTTAAGCAACAACACAGGTAACATTGGTTGATATGTTTCAATCCAAGTTCTCCCACAGTCAAATGACCACACTAAACTAAAGATTACAGCTGTAAGTTTGTTCTTTTAAGAATACATCCACTCTGGAATTGATCAATATTTAGTTCTGAGCCATGAGGAGAATTTCCATTTCAGGCATGTCATACACCATATCTGACACCAAAGGACAAAGAATGTAAAAACTCCTCTCAGGGAAGGAGGTAAATATTTCCGTGATGCCCGTGCACTGACCCAGCAATCAAGGAGCCTCAATCCTCACCACTAACACCAGTGAGGGGTATCCATATAGGGAAAGGATAATAAACACACACACACACACAGTAAAGTGCTATTTCCCTTAAGAGCAGACAGAGATCACAGTCAGTTTGGGGCTGGTTTCTCCCTTTCTCTCCAGGTCCCCAGTAAGACTCCCCACTGGCACAGCTATAGGGTCCAGATCTCACCCTAGTGGGCAAGCTAAAACCTCCAGCACCCTCTCTGTTCAACAGTGCTTTGTGTCCCTGCCCAGTTGCTGACACACACACACACACACACACACACACACACACACACACACACACACACACACACACACACACACACACACACACACTTTGAGATAAGAGTTATATACAACCACACAGACACTCCTGGGGAAAGCTGGCACAGGTTCTCCAACTGTGCCCCTTTTACCCAGACTATACAGTATAAATCACTGCCACCACCCGGCTAATATTTATCAGCTACTCAAAGGCCCTTATTAAAGGGTGTCCAATTACTACTGTGCAATATTATTATCCAAATGGTAAGTGTGACTAAACAGCAAAGCGTATTTGGAATGACTTGGTACGGTATCACTATATACATGCAATGTACTCTTAGAGTTTAAATTATCTCTCCACAAAACAGCCACAGCTGAAAGGTTTTAAAATATTTAATAATAAACAATAAAAACACAAGACAATAATTCTTACCACACAGTGCCAGTCAAGAGTTCAGAGAAATAGTTCAAATAATACCATAGAAAAGTTCTGACATCACAGAAAAACAAACTAGTCTAATCTTCCTATTTCCTAGCTATATCTAAGAGAAACACTAAACTCTAAAATCCTACTTACATACAGATACAGGCAGTGCTGGTAATGTTGGATGTTCTCAAGACAAATGCTCTAATACTCTAATGCTCTCATTCTTTCTCTCCTTAAATTGATAAAGAAATCCCAATCCCTCTGAGCTACACACTCTAGGGACCTAAACCTTGTCACCACAATAAACAGAACAGCTGGAGGGTAGATTCCTCTCCCAGAGACTTCCCATACTCTGGAACAAACTACCTATTTATATCAAACAAAGCTCCTCATTAGCACTCTTCAAGAAAAATCTTGATGATTGGATGGGAGATAGGAAATTCACCCCGGGATCACTTCTGTGGCTCTGCTCGACAGTAGCACAGGAAAATAATTTTCTTGGGTGGTGAAAGCCAGGGTACCTTTTTTGCTAGGCTTATATAGGCCCTAGGGCCAGTTGCCTAGTACCTACCTATGAACCTATGAACACAGTACCACTGATTAATTTCAGATTACATTTCTTTCTGGTTCCCAGGCTAACAGAACTCAGAGGTTAATGGCCCTATTGATCTTGCGTCTGGTCAGGAAGCCAGGGCAATAAAAGAAATTATACATGCAAATTCTAGCCATTACCTCTGGTCTCAAAACAATAGGCAGAATTCCTTCATCTAGACATGTTGGCTCCGAGTTTTGACATCAAAGAATTGACTTGTCAGTTTTGTTACAGCAGAGTGCACTGGTGTTACATTTTTGCAGTTCCACATTTAACACCATTTTTCCCATTTAAGAGAACAAGCCTGTAGCTTATATTAATATTTACAAATGACAGAATTATCTACAAACTTCTATCTGTCTAGGCTGGCAGCCTTCACCTATCTTCACACATCTTCCCCCTGGAGAACTCAAGCTAGTTTTTCAAGTGACCCTTGAAAAATGTCAGGTCTATCTAAGTATACTTTACCCCATTCCCTGTCTTGAGAGCCCATCTACGTTGGCATTGCTAATCCCACTGCGGTGCTGCACTGACATATCATATGCTTGCAATCCTAGGCTGTATTTAGCAACTTGGCATTTTGCTGGCTGGCTCTGTGTAACCATGTTAGGAGGTTGTGATCTGTCACTACAGTGAATTTTCTTCCATACAGATAAGGCTGAAGTTTCTGCAGTGCCCACACTATGGCTAGACATTCCTTTTCTACAGCTGCATAACATTCCTCCCTGGGTTGGAGCCTATGACTGAGATAAACCACTGGGTGCTCTTCTCCCTCTGAAGAAATCTGGCTAGGTACAGCCCCCACCCCATGGTTTGAAGCATCCACCTGCACAACAAATTATTTGCTGTAATCTGGAATGGCTAACACAAGGAGAGCTTCTGGAATGCCTGCTCACATGCTGTAGTCCACATAACCTTATCTGGCCTGTTCTTCCTTGTCAGGTCTGTGAGGGGAGCAGCTATGGTACTATAACTGGGGACGAACTTTCTGTAGTACCCTGCTGTCCCTAAGAATGCCCTCATCTCCTTTTTGGTAACAGGTGCAGGCCATGCCTGAATGGCTTCCACTCTGGCAGGTTCTGGCCTGATCTTACCACTCCCAACTCTATGTCCCAGGTAGGAGACCTCTGCCATACCCATCTGACATTTGCATGGCTTAATGGTCAACCCTGCCCTCTGTAGTCTGCCAGCACCTCGCTGACATGCTGAAGGTGTTCTTGCCAGAAATGGTTGTAGATGGCAATATCATCTAGGTAAGCAAGGGCAAACCCTTCTGCTCCTGCTAGAATATGACCTACCAGCCTCTAAAAAGTTGCTGGGGCATTTTTTCATCCCAAAGGGCATCTTTGTGAACTCATACAAGCCAAAAGGAGTCACAAAGGCTGACTATTCTCTAGCACTGGGAGTCAAGCACACCTGCCAGTAACCCTTGGTAAGATCAATGGTTGTAAGATACTTAGCCCCACCCAGCTGCTCTAAGGCCTCATCTGTCCTAGGCATGGGGTACGCATCTGACTCTGTGTGACTATTTAATTTCCTGTAGTCCACACAGAACCTGGTGTTGCCATCTTTCTTTGGCACCACCACCACTGGGGAGGCCCAGGGACTGTTGGACTCTTGAATTACCCCTAGTTCCAACATTTCCTGTATCTCATCTCTCAGAGTCTGTTTGACTCTCTCAGGCAACCTATAAGGGGCCTGCCTAATAGGCCTTTGGGGTCCTGTACCCACCTGGTACTGCACCAGGTGGGTGCACCCTGGTTTCCCAGTCAACATGTCCCCAAACTCCTGTAACACTGCTTGGATTTCTTGAACCTGGGTTGGAGATAGCTGCTGGACATTGCTACCCCTTCCACTGAGGTGTCAGTCAGAGCCTCACTGAGGAGATCAGTCACCAGATCTCCCTCAGACTCCTCCTGCAATCCACTGCAAATGCACAAGGGCCTCCCTATCATGGTAAAGTTTCATCATGTTAACATGGTACAATTTCTGCCCCTGCCTCCTGCTTAGCAGTTCCACCATGTAGTTAACATCACTTACCTTTCTTACCACCTTGTAGGGTCCGTCCCAAGCTGCTTGTAGCTTGTTGTGTCTGACAGGAAGGAGCGCAACATTGGCCAGGGTTAAATGAAGCAGTCTCTGTTGCTTGTTTGCTTAAACTTAAAGCTAATGCTAGATAATATGCAAGATCCTTTTCTGTTTGAAGGAACGTGACTACATTTTTAACAAGGGTTTTTAATGGTTTTACTTTTATGGGTAAAATGAACATGGAAGGTGTGGCTCTAATGGGATGCCGTGATAGGTCCATAATGGAGGTGTGTTCGAATTTTTTAACATGATTGGTTAATTATGTAATTTTAATGTACATTTCCTCTTTGCTATGTTATCTGATGAAGTTCCAGCGATTTTTGGCAGGACAAAATCCTGTTTGATGTTGATTAAAGGATAATATTGCACAAACTTACACAGTCAAATTTTATTGCCATTTTATAGCTTTTTTGGGTGTTTCAGTATCGCTGCATCATCTACGTTATTTTTGACAAGAATGAGAACTACTACCTGCTTCTCCACAGCATAATCTCTAGCTCAAGCATTCCTGTCATACTGCACCTTTTTCTGTTGTTGGGCTTCCGACAGGTTGTCCTGGGCCAAGTCCATACGTTCCCTGAGCCTTGTCCGGAGGTTTAGGACATATACCACAACAGACTGCTTGTGAGGTTCACACTCACCTTCCCACTCATCTCGAATTAAATCTAGAGGACCCCTCACCCTATGCCCATACAGCATCTCAAAGGATGAAAAAACTGTAGATTCCTGGGGAACCTCTCTGTAAGCAAATAACAGATGGGGCAAATATTTGTCCCACTCCCTTTTAAACTGGTCTGCAAGCCAGCCAGCAGGTCTGACATGAAATTGGCACCTCTGTCAATCAGTATTTCTTTTGGTAAACCTACCCTGCTGAAAATTTCTAACATACCATTTGCCACTTTTTCTGTCTCAATGGAGGACAGAGCCACTGCCTCCGGGTATCTTGTAGCATAATCTACTACCACTGCAATATATTTTTTCCCTGTAGAACTTGGGATACTCAGAGGCCCCACAATATCCATAGCTACCATTTGAAATGGCTCCTCCATCACAGGCAAAGGCATCAAAGGAACTCTCACCTTGTCTCCTGCCCTGCCTACTTTTTGGCACTGCTCACAGGTCATGCAGTACCCTGTTACATCTCTGGAAATTCCAGGCTAATAAAAGGTCTGCATAATACGTCTCTTTGTACATTTTATGCCCATATGACCTACAAAGGGAATATCAGGGGCTATAGCTAGAAGTGCTAGATGGTAGGCTCTAGACACTACCGACTGCTGTACCCTCTCACCTTCTAGCCCTCCCTCAGGGGTCCACTCTCTATATAGTAACCTTTTGTCCCAGTATACAGATTCCTCCTTCCCATGAGAATCAGGTGCCTCACTAGCTACCTACCTCAGGCCTTGCAATGAGGGTCTGAGAGCTAAGCCTGCCTCAATTCTCTCCTTGTAACCCTTCCCAGCTCCCCTTCCACAGAAAGTCTGGCATCCTCTAACAGTGGTGCCTCACTGTCAGCCTGACTACTACTACTCACCTCTACCTTTGCAGTCACTCTGTCCAAGCGAACATCAGTACCCACAAGCAGCTATGGCTCACATTCAGTCTCACCGCTACAGAGTAGCTCCATCCCTGAAGTAACCACCTCACCAGTCCTGGTTGCAAGTGTGCAGTCTGTCTGGGTCTCCTCCAGGCTACCAGACCCACATGCTTGTCTCCTAGCTTGACTGCATGCAACTGCATTAACACATAGTGCTGCTTCATCACAATCCTTCCCTATCTGGACATCTGCATGATGGTAGTTCGGTACTCTGGTTGTCTCAAGACAACCTACTATTGGCATTTTGTCTTTCCCACTTACTAGCTCTCTCACCTTTTGTTCCCCACCTTGCCTCCATGGGCATCTGTATGCCATGTGGCCCCACTGGTTGCATTCAAAACATTTAATCCTAGGTCCTGGATGTGTACCTGGACAAGTGGCTTCCCCTGCTACTGGCAGATTCTGTTGGAGCAGTCTGTGCTGCCCACCATGGATTCCTTTAGACCCATGAGCATTACTGGGATCCCCTTTCCTGTGCAGGGATGCCCTGCTTGCTAGGTATAACTCATCTGAAGTAGCACACTGTCTATCAGTTAACCAGATCCTCATGTCCTCAAGCAAAGTGCTAAGGGCTTGCTCCCTCACCAAAAGGTCTGCCAGCCCTTCAAAGGTGGTGAGCTGACATCCGCTCATCCACCTATGAAAATAAGTACTCAGTTCAGCAACATATTCACACAAACTTCATCTGCCTTGCATCTATGCTCACGAAACTTTTTCCTATACATTTCAGGTGTTAGCTTAAACAATTCTAACAAACAGTTCTTAACCATAGTATAAGTAAAACAGTCAAAATCAGACATTTGAGAAAACACAGTTACAGCTTTACCACCTCAGTCTCTCAGCTGCTTCTATTTCCAAATGCCTGGCCTCCAACTCATATCTCTTTAACTCTAGATGGATTTTAAGTCCTCTGCAGAAAGGTTGAGCTGTCCATTCTCTGAAGGTGGTATATCTCCACTGCTAGTCTGATCGCCCTCCTGGTTGCTGTTTTCTGATGCAGCTGTGACCAAGGCTGCAATCAGGTCTGCCTTAGTAAGGTTTCAACGCACCAGTCCCCTAGCCTGGCACATCTCAGCCAGCTGGCTCCTTGTCAGCTTTCCGTACTCCTCTGCTGACCTGCTGCCTTCTCTCCCTGACTAACTAAGCTAACAAAGGAAATAAAACAATTGTGTTCTGGGCTCTTGAGTATTCACTGCGTGGCTGATTTAGAGTACAAAAACACCTTCAGTGATCACTGTACACAAGCTACAGGAATTCACTCTACCCACACCACTACAAGCCGATTAGTATTTGCCAACCAATTAATATGTGGTGTGGATATCCCACCACTGCCAAACAATTAATATGTGATGCCCATCCACTGGCCCAGCAATCAAGGAGCCTCAATCCTCACCGCTAACACCAGTGAGGGGAGTCCATATAGGGAAAGGATAACAAATACAGACACAGTAAAGTACAATTTCCCTTAAGAGCATACAGAGATCACAGTCATTCTGGGGCTGGTTTCTCCCTTCCTCTCCATGTCCCCAATAAGACTCCCCACTGGCACAGCTATAGGGTCCAGATCTCAGCCTAGTAGGCAAGCTAAAACCTCCAGCACCCTCTCTGT
Organism: Protopterus annectens; assembly: GCF_019279795.1. NCBI lineage: Eukaryota > Metazoa > Chordata > Ceratodontiformes > Protopteridae > Protopterus > Protopterus annectens. The sequence continues at coordinate 302,059,010 of NC_056729.1, forward strand.
CCAACCAGTGCTTCATGTCCCTGTCCAAGTAGATGACACACTTTGGAATAAGAGTTAAATACAACCACACAGATACTCCTGGGGAAGGCTGGCACAGGTTCTACAGCTGTGCCCCTTTTACCCAGACTATATGGTAGAAATCACTGCCACCACCCAGCTAATATTTATCAGCTACTCAAAGGCCCTTATTAAAGGGTGTCCAATTATTACTGTGCAATATTATTATCCAAATGGTAAGTGTGACTGAATAGCAACACTTATTTGGTGTGACTTGGTATGGTATCACTATGCACATGCAATGTACTCTTAGAGCTTAAATTATCTCTACACAAAACAGCCGCAGTTGAAAGGTTTTAAAATATTTAATAATAAATAATAAAAATACAATACAACACTCCTTACTACAAAGTCAAGAGTTCAGAGATCACAGAGAAATAGTTAAAATAATACCGTAGAAAAGTTCTGACATCACAGAAAAACAAACTAGTCTAATCTTCCTATTTATTTAGCTATATCTAAGAGAAACACTAAACTCTAAAATCCTACTTGCATATAGATACAGGCAGTGCTGGTGATGTTGGATGTTGTCAAGACAAATGCTCTAATGCTCATATTCTTTCTCTCCTTAAATTAATAATACAGTACCGCTGATTCATTTCAGATTACATAATTTATTTCTGGTTCCTAGGCTAACAGAACTTGGAGGTTAATGGCCCTATTGATCTTGCAGCTGGTCAGGAAGCCAGGATAATAAAAGAAATTATACATGCAAATTCTAGCCATTAACTCTGGCCTCAAAAAAATAGGCAGAATTCCTTCATCCAGACATATCGGCTCCAAGTTTTGACATCAAAGAACTGACTTGTCAGCTTTGTTACAGCGGGATGCACTGTTGTTACATTTTTGCAGTTCCAAATTTAACACAATTTTTTCCCATTTAAGAGAAGAAGCCTGTGGCTTATATTAATATTTACAAATGATAGAATTATCTACAAAATTCTATCTGGCTAGGCTGGCAGCCTTCACCTGTCATCTCAACTTCAACCACATATTCCTAGGCCTACTTGAAAATAGGTTACTGTAGAAAAGAACCCTTCTATAACTACAGTCGAAAGGTGTTCCCCACTACATTTAGGTACCTCAAAGGTAGCAAAATGCTGACATCTGAATACTCACCACAGCCAGGAATCTTCAAGAAGAAGTCCTGAAACAGTTTCACAGTGGGCTCATATTTCCCTTGTGGCATCAGGCTGAAAATCTTTAGCATCGACATTTAATGGGTAATATCATACTACCCTGTGCCACCATTATGCCCACTCTGGGGTTAAGAAGAGGTCTACCCAATACAGACTCACAAGATCTTTTACTGAATCAAATCACATGACCCTTCCTGCAAAAGATTTATTCCTGCAAACAATTTATTCCATCATAAATTATGGTCAAAGTCGAATTCCCTTAATTTTAACTACATATAGAGGTTAGGAAGCCTTATATATTGCATGAACTACAGCTTACCTAAATACTGTGCACTCAAATCCACTAAGCTGACTATGGCAATGTCTAAATTGTGCAGAACAGTTTCACCAAATCTACCCAGAAAGCATTTTGTTTACTGTTTCAGTACTTGAAGGGATCATTGCTTTACTGACTTACTAAAAGTCTTTACAAAATGTTATACTTAATTGATGACACCCAAAGCCAGAACAACCCTTCATGACAGGTTACAGCACAGCTTATTTCTGAATCTCTAAAACTACTCCATTTTGACATGAGAATATACGATGTCTTAGACGTAAAAAAAGTTATATACTTAACATAATGTTCCATCTGTCTTGTCCATTTTCATTCTTCCTCAGCTGTTAGGTTCAGATCCGATACTCAGATCTGACTTGGCTGTTACTAAAGCTCGTGGCCACCAAAAAGCTCTTGAGCTCCTCCCTTACCCATAACGCACCAACCCCTAACATACCTCAGATCTTGTTTACTGTTTTACATAAAGTAGAAAGAAGTACTATAACTTTCCTGACAGAAAGGCTATACCTGAAGCTCAATATCAAGGACAGTTGTGTCCTTATAGTCTCTCGTCCTTCCAGAAATTCATAATGAAAAGGGTTGGTGGTTGGTGGGTGGGAAGTTGAGGAAGAATGAAAATGGACAACACAGATGGAACGTTATGGTAAGTATATAACTTTTTTATCTGAAGCTGTCAATTTTCATTCTATCTTCAACTGTTGGGACTGAGTCCCCAGCTCCCTAAAATCCCCGTTGGACTCTAAGGAAGTATATTCCTGAGCACAGATGAGCCAAAGGCTGCTCCTCCTCTCGAGGCCAGTTACAGTTTGTAATGAGTGATAAATGTAGGAGGGTATGCCCAAGTTGCAGCCACATATATCATCCATGGAAGTTCTAGTTAGAAACACTGAAGAAGTTGCCATGGACCTAGATGAGTGGGCTCTTAATGTTTTTTTTAAGGTTAGGCCCAACTTATTATAGATGAATGATATGTAAGCCATCAGACATCTGGCTGAAGTTATCTTCTGCAACTGGCTTGTCCAATTTAAAATCTGAAAAGGACACAAATAATTGATCTGTCTTTCTAATTTCTTTTGTCCTGTGTAAGTAAAAACATAATTGTCTGTGAACAGCCAATAACTTTAACATATATTCACCTTTGTTTGCAAATATTCTGACACCACCTTAGGAAAGAAAGAAGCATTGCCATGTAATGTGACTCTAGCCTTATGAAATATCAAGTAGGGAGGTTTAGATGACGATGCTTGAAGTTCTGAAATTCTTCTATCAGAGGCCACTAGAAAGATAGTCTTCCAGGTCAGGAACATGAGATCACATTTAGCTGTTGGTATAAAGGAGAATGAATTAAGGCCTGCAGTACCAAGTTCAAATCCCATGGTGGAGTTGGATCTTTATACCGAGGTTTCAGCAGGAGTGTGCCTCTCAAAAAAGCTTTGCAAAGTTTAAAAGAGGCCACAGAATAATTCTTAAATCCAATATGAAAATTAGAGATTGTTGATAACTGAACATTAATCATTGAAGACCTAGATCCCCTATTAAAAATTGTTACCAAATATTCAAGTATACTATGTACAAGAGCTGAGAGGGGGTCAATGTGTTTTTGTTGTGCCCAGCAAACAAACCTTTTTCATTTACTTGTATAAAGTTTTCTTGTATGGAAGATAAAAGAATATGATGGATGGGGGAAGAGTGCATCAATTGTCTGACAATTAACATAATTGGAGAAACCAAGCTTTCAGCTTGAGGTTTGAGATATCTGGATGAATCATACTTGTCGGGTGAGACAGGAGGTCTGGAATCAGATCTAGAATCCAACGTTGGTAAAGCAGATGAGGCCACAGGAAGGTGAACCAAATCTGTCCAGGCCAGTAAGTTGCAATGAGGATGACTTTGCTCTTCAAGCTGGCAGCTTTCTGCGGGAACTGGCAGGTAAGCATAAAGTAGACTGGGTGGCCAATAATGAAGTAGAGCATCCTCAGTGACTCCCCCAGAGGGGGGATTAGGGCAAAGTAGCTGTTGCATTTGTTGTTTAGGGAAGAAGCAAAAAGATTGCAGCATGGCAGGCCCCATTGATGGAAAATCATTTCTGTCATTTTCATGTTGCGAGACCACTCATGAGGTAGAAGAATGGACCTGCTCAGTTTGTCTGCTATCACACTGGACTTCCCCAGAAAGTGCATGGTTGGATTAGATCCCACTGCCACACTCTGAGTGCTTCCCGAGACAAGGGGTAAATCTGGTTCCTCCTTGTTTGTTGATGTACCAAACTACTGACATATTGTCTGTTTGAATCACAATTGTCCCTAAAGGGAGAGCACGCTGGAAGGCCTGCAACGCTAACAGCACTGCTCTCATCTGTAGAACATCGATATGCAAACTGGTGTCTTCTGGGGACTGAGTGCCTTGGATTGTTTTCCCCAGGAAGTGCCCCCCCCCAACCAATGTGGGAAGCATCTGTAGTTACTATGGCCTTGCGTTGAGGGAGAATGACTGGATGGCTTTGTAGAACCTGATCTGACTGAATCCACCACCAGTGGTATCTCCTGCATGCCTGAATGATCCTTATTTATGATGACATGCGCTGGTAAAGAATCAACCACTGTGTTGCTAGCATCCATGGAAGAATTCTCATATGAAATCTTGCTAGAGAAACTAAGATTATGGCAGCTGACACTGACCTCAAGGCTTGAAGGATTAACCAGGCTGAAATTTGGGTATTGTGAATTATTTTCCTAACCTGGAATCCAATAATCTGCACTCTTCAGAGGGGAAGAGAAGCTGTCACTAATATCATATTCAAGACTGCTCCTATGAATTCCAAGATTTGAGTTGGTTGTAACCGAGACTTCTTGTATTTCATGGTTATTCCCAGATGAGAACAAATCTGAAGTACCTGATCTCTTGTTCTTGTTAGTAGATGCCTGGTTGGGGTGGTAATGAGATATGGAAACATTCACAATCCCTGCAGTTTCAAGTGAGCTGTTACCACTGCCATGCATTTGGTGAACATCTGGGGGCTGTGGTGAGGCCAAAGGACAGTGCTCTGAACTGACAGTGACTGGCTCCCAGCCAGAAGCATAAACACTTTTTGGATTATTTGTTCATTTTTATGTGATAATACACATCTTGATGGTTTATTAAGCACACCCAGTCATCCTTACCTAAAAAGAGTAGAATGGACTGAACTGTGACCTTCAAAAACTTTGTATGTCAAACTGATTTCTTCAAGGTGTTGAGATCCAAAATTGTTCTCCAGTCCCCTGTTTTCTTTGGCACTAAAAAGAACCTTGAGTAAGTTCTGGATTCTATCTGGTCTGGTGGAACCTCTTGAATTACTCTTTTTTTCTAGCAGCTTTTGCATTTCTAGTGCTGCTGCTTTCCTCTGACTGGATGTAACATTGGGAATTTTGCATGCAGTTGGGGGTGGGAGGGAAAAGGGAATTATATAACCTTTGGAAATAATCCTCTGCACCAAAGTATCTCTTGTTATATCTTGCCAGGCCCTCTGGTGCAGTGATAGTTGACCTCTGAATGCCTCCAGAGAGGGGACAATCTGACTTCCTTTCAGGAGCTCTGATAGGGTCTATCAGAGAAAGAATCTCTTGACCCTGCTTTTGCAGGCCTCCTCTGTGGCATGGGAGTCATCGTCTATTAGAGTTCCCCCTTCTGCCCCTAGGGGAACTATCTTCAAGTGTGTCCAGAAAAGGACCCCGGGGACTTTCTGAATCACATTTTCCCACCACCTCTTTGATACCTAGAAAAGGATCTTTGAGGGGTTGGAAAATGTACGTCCACTACAGAGAGGGTCTTTCCACCCTTTTTACACCTTGAGAGTATGTCCTTCACTTTTGGGTAAAACAACAAACTTTCATCAAAGGGTGCACTGACAAATGAGGACTTGAAAGGCTCCACAAAATCACATAAGTGCATCCAGGCATGTCTCCTAATGGAAATGCCTGAACCTGCTGCCCTTGAGGCATCTTTAGCTGCATGCAAGATAAGTCTCAAGGACAAATTTAAAATGGATTGGATGGTAGCCACCTGACAAGCCACAAATGATTGAGCCTCAGCAGTAATGGTCCCAGAAAGGGATTTTGAAAGTTCCTTGAACAAGTCCCTTTGTAGTCTAGTAAAATGTGCCAAACAGTTTAGTGACCTAAGGGCAAAGGTTGCTGATGCATATACACACTTTCCAAATCTGTCCATCACCCTAGACTCCCTGTTAGGGGGATAAACAGATGACCTTTGTTCAGCAAGTTCCTTCTTGGTGGCCTCCACCACGACCATTGCATCAATGGGCATCCCCTTACTCCAGAATTCCTTCCCGACAAATGGAACCAGAATTTAATCTGGCCTCTTAGGGATTGACTCAACTGAGTCAGGTTCCTTCTACGCCTGCCTAGAGACCAAATCAATGAGCTCATGGGTGGGCGAAGTAGCCCAGGAGGTAGATAGGCCAGCTCCAAAGGCCTCCAGAAATACTGATTCTTAAGGTGAATGGTTGATGGAGGACCAACCACCTCTCTGCTTAAGGATATCAAGGATGTCTCCAAATGAGACATCTCCTGGAGGTGATTATGGGGACCCTTCTTCTTCATCGAAATCAGTATCCTCAGTGACTGACTCTTGCAGAGAGTCAAACTGCCTCCTTTTGCACTTCCTCTTTTTAGGGACTTCCTTAGTGGGATGGAGATCCAAGGCGGTAGGATCCATCCATCCTGTAGGAGCAGAGAACACTCTCTTCACTACCTTGAAGGCAGACTGCTCCAGACAGAAGGAAGACATCAGCACCAAGAAGGCAGGCTTCTGGACCATTGCCTCCCTCTACCCCAAGAGCAATCTTGCTGGGCAGAAAGTCAGAGCCGAGCTATCCAATACCAAAGCTCCAAGAGGCAGAGATGGCTCCAAAAACCATGGAGTCAACTGCGACACTTTGGACCGGAAAAGGCAGCTTCAGTTCCGAGACTCATCCAGATCCAAAGATGTCAGAGCCATTAAACTCAGAGAAAGCTTTGGAACCAAAGATAAAGATATCTTCGGATCCAAGCTGGACAGACCCAAAATATTCAGATCCAGGGACTCTGAAGCAACTAGACAGAACAGAAAAGGAGCAAGTAGTGGTGGTGTGGTATATGGATGGGGTTCCTGACCTGAGGGGGCAGGAGCTGGAAAAACACCCATCTGTATCTGCTCTAAGAGGAACTTGCTCATCTTTCTGTCCACATATTCTTCAGTTAAACTCCTGGAAGAATGAGTTGAGGCAAGGGACAGTGACCTGGAATGGCATCTTTCCAAAAAAGAAGATACTGGGTCCAATGTTACAGAGATTATTTAGTCTGAGGTAGGATCTTCAGATCTGAATTACTTGGATCTGTTGATATTTTTGTCATCTCCGAAGAACTTGCATCTGTCGAGTTCTTGGTCAGGTCCAAAGGAGACGGAGTCAAGGAAGTAGACGGTCTTGGAGACTTGGTAAGAGGCTCCTTAGTTTTTGTTTTGGGGGACTGAGCCTCAGAAATAGCTTCACCAAAGGTAGATGGAAGCAAACCCTTTAAAATTAATTTATTCTTCCTGTTGGCTACTGTTCTAGGATTGAAGTTCTTACAAAGGAAACAATCCTCTTGGAGATGTTGTGACCCAAGCAGTAAACACATGACAAATGGGCATCTGAAAGGGGCAGTTTGTGCTCACACTTTTGACACTTTTTAAATACAGAAGGTCCTCTTGCAGACATACAGACAACAAGAAAAAAAGGTAAAGAAAGAAAAAGGAAACTTTTTTTTAAGAGACTAAAATGAAAAAAGCGGATACCAGCAATGGTATTAAAGACTACACTAGTTTGTAACAATAGCAGAAAAAAACAATGAAAGAATTACCAACGATGGTATGAAAAAACTACACTAAGTGTAACAGGGGTTAGGGAGTGATTATGAGATTTACAATAGAAAAGTAGAAACTATTGCTAAATAAACACACTTATCTGAGAAAACTCGAGAGCTATGGCTGACCACGTCTTTTCGCAAAAAGTGGCAAAAGAGATCTGGGGTATGTTAGGGGTTGCTGCATTATGGGTAAAGGAGAAGATCAAGAGCTTTTTGGTGGCCACGAGCTTTAGTAATGGACGAGTCAGATCCAAGGATCAGATCCCTACCCAATAGTTGAGGAGAGAATGAAAACTGACAACACAAGATCTTGGTTTCCATACTTGCAGCCGAGATTTTCAAAATAATCTACAATTTAGCTTACTTGCAGATTTTCTCAAAACAATATGAGACATTATAATAAGTTATACTTACATTCTGCAAGATTATGCAAGATGTAAATAAATGGATATGTATATTAAATAAAATGTAAATTAACTATTCTGTACTGAGTAAATAGATGCCTCTACACCCCCACACACCATTCAGACAAACTCCAAGGTTGCATTAAAAAAGCTCCATAATCATAATACCCCGTAGTAAAACGAATACTTGTGTTACTTAAAAGTTAAAGATTATGTGCAAATTGTCAAAATCAAAGTAGCCTACCTGTTCTCAAAATGCATTCTTCAGTAATTGCTCACCTTGGCTGACTATCTATCATTTAAGTTTGCATTCTCACTTTTCTTTTTAAGGAAGATCTCTTCCAAAAAATGCCCTCCATAGTTATAACATGCACCATTACTCTTCAGGAAGTTCTGCTTCCTTCCTGAATTTACCATCACATTGAGGTCAGCAGAGTCCATTACCTCGTTAGCGAGACGGAGAAAGGTATACAGAGAGGGAGGATTTTCAGACTTTGTTTAATTTTCAATTTTAATGTTAGTTACAAATGTTGGCAAATCCCGTGTTCAAATCCCCATGAGAACAAATGTGAAGGCTAATTCTGTTTCACTGTCACACTAGCACATCACAAGAAGTACAAAGTCAATAGCCATTGTCTCTGACTTTGCCTAATGTCACTGAATCTTATCTTTCATCTGTTCATGACTTGTGCAGAACTCCACTTATTTTGCCTCATATTTTTTACTCTGCCCATCCCTTGTAAGCCTTTTTATTTTCTAGTAAATCACAAGGTATTACATTCAGACACTAATGCTAGATATTAATTTCATAGCTGATAGTTCATTTTGCCCGTAAAATTCATAGAAATGTAAAACCTGTTCCCTTAATAAACAGTTATACTGTATTCAAACTATGTTCACCTTAAAATATTTACTTATAAAACAACAGAGGAATAAGACCCAGCCTCTTAATGCAGGAAGTGAAGGAAAGGTCCAACTTTGCAGCATCAAAGTGACAAGCTTGACTTTGCAAAGACAGGAATTACTGCCCTCCTAAGTCTGTGAAGAGCCAAAGGTTCCAGTTAGTAAATTGAATTTGCAGAATGGGAAGCCATCCTGTCTTCTCAGAAGAAAAAGTCTGCAGGTATATACAAAAATGGTTGCACATGATCTTTAAGCATTACACCTAACTATGAAACAGTACAACACCGTAGTCTGTACAAACAGTACACAGGAGTATGCACAGCACAGCTCATCACATCTAGGAATGGAGGGGTGCAGACTCCTCCTTAAAAAGTATAAAACAGCTGGATACATTCTTTTTTCATGAATTACTGTATTTTTTGTACTTCACTATTTACACTAACATTCTGACAATGTATTCTACAACTGTACATCACAGAAGCTCAGTGAGCTATTAGCTTCCCTTCTGGTACAAACAGAGCTACTACAGATAAAAAGAGTTCAGAAAGTGTGAATAATGGAGATCTGCTCTGATTCTATCTCAAGCATTCATGGATATGGGGAGTAGTGAATTTTAGTCTTCTAAGTACAAACTTGCAGTTTTAAAAGTACTGTATTTTCATTTTTTATGTTTCCTAATTGTGTGTTTTTGAACACTGTGCTGTGTGTCTCTCTGCAGTTAGTTCTCCACCCTCCCTCCCTGTTCCTGTGTTGGTATTAGTGTTGGTGGCTCTGGAATTGCCCGCCTCTCCTGTAAGTCTGTATTAGAACACTCCTCCTAGGTCCATCCCATTTGCTCACTTAACTGAGTCCAGCTAGATCATATTCTAGTGTTCACTCTGTTTAATACAGAGAGAAGAGTTGAGAAGGCCAGCCCAATTAGGTTCTTTCTCCTCTCTTCTTGCATGTAAAAAAAATGCTTGCACTTTATTCATTTGCTTTTACTGTATTTGTGTTTCCTCCTACTTTATTTTGCTTTTCTTAAAAGTACTCAATTTTATTTATTCTGCTGCATTTATTACTGCTTGGTCGTAGCCTGATTAAATTGTAACTGTTATTCTAAGTATTTTGGTTTAAGCACTTGGGCTTCATACAGGCTGTTTTACATTAAGAAGGTTTGTGGTCTGCACTGTTGTGGCAGGATAGGTAGCTTACATCCTTCTAAGCCGGGAACTGCTGATTGAAAGCCCAGTGTCTGCTATTCTAAAAGTGTATTAGTTCTGGCTTAAGCACTTGGGCTTCAGGCCAGTTATTCTACATTAAGAAGGTTTGTGGTCTGCACTCTTGTGGGAGGAGAGGCTAGATTCTGCCCTTCTGAGCTGGAAATTTCTGGTCACAGGCTTATTGTGACTGCTTATTTGAACTGTTTCTTTCTGAATTTGGTGCGCCTTGTTGTTGTAGCATAGACCAGATTCAGGCCTGCTGAATCTAACTTTGTTTGTATAACTTGAGCACTTATCCAGGCCATCTTTTTTTGGAGAAGGTTCCCCTGCACCCTAGTAAGCAGGGGTGTGCAGTTAGAACTTGTCTAATTGAAGATTGCTAGAACAGGGCTCAGTTTTGAACTTTTTTCTGGTTAATTGGGTAACTTGTTTAAGTCAGTTTGTTAGTTTTCTATTGTTTTATATATATATATATATATATATATATATATATATATATATATATATATATTGCACTTTATTCATCTGCTTTTACTGTATTTGTGTTTCTTCCTACTTTATTAATGGGGGCATTGACTACAACTCTGATCTGCGATATATAACAATAAGTATCCCTTTCTGTGCTTTTAAACTGTTTTTTTTAAGTGTATCTGCTTTATTTTCTGAAAAAAAACCAAAAAACAAAAAAAACGAAAAAAAATATATATACTTGCTTCCGGCCTTTCTAAGCTAGTATAGTCCAGTTGTCAGGTTAGTGCTGAATTCAGGGCTGTGTTACAAATCTCTGTGTTTGCCCATACCTTACTTGGATAGAAGGAAGTTTCCCTGTTCACCTGTGAGAGAGGGGAGCTTTGAGCAGACTATCTGTCCCTGGAGGAGTGGTTTCAGCCCAGAAATTAGTAGTTAATTTTGGGCTAATTTCTATCTATCTTTCATTTCCCTGCTATAAATACTGTATTTGCCTGGTTTTGCGTGCTGGGCAGCGCCAGTTAGCTAGGGTAAAACTATTCCCGGCTCCATAAAGTCTCCTGTTCAATTTTTCCCTTGGAACTAGACAAACTTTCAACTTAAGCACTCAAGCCATTCATTTCTCAGCCCGACACTTGCTCAAAACTTATAGCAAGCACTTATAAACCCTAGCACTAGACCCTCCTGTACTGTACAGAAGGACAAGGCTCTCTATTCGACCTTACCAGCCATGAGTAAAACAGCTCACTGTACCTATCCAGGCATGTCCAATGGGCAGTTTCAGGTGTACTCTCCAGTCCAACTGGTGAATCTCGGCATTTTGAGGCAATGTTACAACTACCTCGTGTACACAGACAACCCCTTCTCCTCCCACCAAACACTAATATATGTGAGAGATGCAGCTATACAGCCAAACTAGAGACTAAGCTCTCTCAACCCAAAACTGGATCAGACAGTCAAGAGGAGAAGGGAAATACTTGCATCACACCACCGGTCTTACACAGACCCATTAAACCAGCACCGGCAAAAAACACACTAGATCCGACTCTAAACCGGTTGCAAGAGGCATTCTCCAGGGCTCAGTCCTAGGACACCTCCTGTTCGGCATATACTTCTCAGAGGTACAGGCAAGCACAGAAGGACTATGGCTGGCCAAGTTCGCAGACAACATGAAAACATACTCGGAGGTTCTAAATAAAAATCTGCAAAACCAACAGAGACCTCCAAAGCAAACATCCAAGCAACCTCTACCCCCAACACAAACCATGAAACACATACTTCACAAAACCAGTGTGCCATGCAATCATAGCCCTTAAGGCAAAATAACATACCCAACATACTAGTAATAGGTGACTCTATAGTCAGGTACACTGATGTCCCACTCACTAGGCTGAATAAGGAGAACATTACTGTTAGCTGCCTGTCAGGTGCCAGGATCCGCCACATAGCACAAGCACTTGGGTCACTCCAGAACAAGTACAAATATGACTCTGTCATTGTCCATGTTGGTGTGAATGTCCTGAGCTGTACTTCCTTGGACTACATGAAAAAAGAGACATGGAAGAGCTCTCTGATCACGTAGCCCAGGCCGGTATGACCCTGACCCTGAGTAGCATCCTGTCCTCACCAAGAATGATACGGTATAAAGAAAAAATTCTCGATTTCAACAATTGGCTAAGTTTCTGGTGTCATTCAAAGGGGATCCAGTGTCTGTCCGCCTGGGATTAACAGCTCGACAAGCCACGCTGCTTCGCTAGAGAGATGGCTTGCACCTGTCACCCTTAGGCTTTCGAATACTGGCCAAGGCTCTTGCCACCCCCAAAGTGCCTTTTTTAGGCAAGGCTCAAAAGGCAAACTGACCGCCGTAAATAGCACAAGTAACAAAACACTGAGGGTAATGCTACTCAATGCCAGAAGTCTAAACCTCAAAATGCAAGCACTGAAGGCACTCCTCAGTATGGAGCAAATCGATATATGTGCAGTAACAGAAACCTGGTTTAAGGCTCCAGAGAGCACCCCAGCACTACCAGGCTACAATTCATACAATACATTTCAGCCACAGAACTCAAACCGAAATACAAAAGGCGGGGGCATATCCATATTCATCAAGGATACCCACACCTCCAGGTTAGTGGCACAGCACGATGTTTCAGAGACCATCCACGTGCAACTAACAATGGGCAAAACTGCAATTCAAATTGTAGCTTGCTACAGATCACCCACCATGTCCCAGGAACCCCATTCCGCATTTCTGGAAACACTGGGAAACATAAAGGTCCTACCAAACACCCTAATATTGGGTGATTTCAATTACCCAAACATTAACTGGGAGAACTACTCAAGTACTAACTCCCTTGCCCAACTTTTCCTAGAATTTATAAACTCAAACACCCTGGTTCAACTGGTCAACAATCCCACCAGAGGTGACAACATATTGGACCTGGTCATCACCAACATGGGCGACCGGTGTTCCATACCAGAGGTCAACCCCTCACTGGTTAGATCCAACCATAAACAAATCACTTTGGATATCCATATTCCGCCCCCACCCCCGGACAAGAAAACCACCGTGAAAAACTTTTCTAAAGCAAAATTCACGTTACTTAAGACCAAGGCGGAAAGTTTCAAAGCCCCCATGTTGAAGAATAACACTGTCCAAGCTGCAAAATCCTTTACTAATGCATTCTATGGGCAGCTACAAGAATGCATGGATTGTGCCATCTCAAGCAAAACCAAGACTCACTCCTCCAAGAAAAGGAAACCAGTCTGGTGCACTCCTGCCATAAACAAGCTATACAATAGAAGGAGGAAGCTAGTACAGAAAAAAGTAAACTCCCAAGAAGGGAAGACATCCCTAATCAGTATCAGCAAGAAACTACGATCCCTCATAATATCATCCAAGGCGAGCTTTGAAAGAAAAATTGCCAAGGATTCCAAAGATAACCACAAGGCATTCTTTAGCTATGTCAAGAATCTAAGTGGCAATGCTCAGATCTGCTCGGAGTTAGTGCAGAATGGCACACAATACACTGAACCGACTGATATCGCCAACATCCTGGCAGACAGGTTCAGCACAAACTTCACCCCCCTCTCACCCCCAAAAGGGCCCATAACCATACCAGAAAAATATAGAGTCCCTGAAATCACAGACACTCAGGTTAAAACAGCCCTTTCCAAAGCAAAAAACACAGCATCAATGGGACCGGATGGTGTCCCAGGCTGCGTCCTACATGAGCTCAAAGATGAACTAACCCCTCACCTAAACACACTGTTCAAACTCAGCCTCTCCACAGGCTACATACCCATAGAGTGGTGCACAGCAACGGTTATTCTGCTCTACAAAGGTGGAGCCACATCAGACCTCGGGAACTATCGCCCTATAAGCCTGACTAACTTGGTCTGCAAGGCTATGGAGCGCATCATCATGGAACTCATTAACAGAGACATTGGGAACCACCAAACACTGGACACTACCCAGTTTGGCTTTGTTAAGGGCAGATCATGCCTCCTAAACCTGGTGAACTTCTTTGAGACAGTTACCAAGGCTACAGATGAGGAAAAGGTGGTACACACAGCCTACCCAGACCTCCCTAAGGCCTTCGACACCATTCCCCATTCTGGTATTATAGACAAGCTCACCAGCCTGAACATAAACCCTTATGTCACAAGATGGGTTGCCAACTGGCTCATGGACAGAACCCACATGGTGACAGTTGCGGGAGCTAGGTCCGACTCTAAACTGATTACAAGAGGCATTCTCCAGGGCTCAGTCCTAGGACACCTCCTGTTCGGCATATACTTCTCAGAGGTACAGGCAAGCACAGGAGGACTATGGCTGACCAAGTTCGCAGATGACTGCAAACTAGGGGCTATAATTGACTTTCCGGCTGACACAGACATCCTCCAAAAGGGTCTCACTGAGATGGATACCTGGTGTCAAAATCATGGCCTCAAGCTAAATGCCAAAAAGTGCATAGTCATCCCCTTTGGAAAAAACAAAGTACCCACAAACTACCACATAGGTGGTAGTCCCCTAAATATGGAAGACATAATAATGGCTCTGAGGACCCAAGTAGATAGTAATCTCACCTTTGATAATAGCATTGCCAAAGTGGTTAGAAAATCCTTCTACTTGGCCCACCTAATCACAAAAGGGTTCGCATCCAGATCAAAAGAGGTCACTGTGCCCCTCTACTAAACACTCATCAGACCCATCATAGAGTACAACGCCCCATTTGGGATGTACCTTACAAGACACATGCAACAGCTGGAAAGACCACAGAAGTACCTCACCAAGAGGATCACTGGCTTCAAACGGATGCTCTATGCAGCTCGACTGAAGAAACTCCAGTTGTACTCGGTTGCATACCGCCTACTCAGAGGTGATCTCTGCCTGACATACAAGGCCATGTCCAACCCAGAATTGTTGAACATGCTCCACCTAAAGAAAACCTTATCCCCTCGAGCCACACGCTCTTGGGATCTAAACCTCACCACAACAATAAATAGGATGGGCTGGAGGGATAGATTCCTGTCCCAGAGACTTCCCATGTTTTGGAACAAGATCCCAATCCACATTAGGCAGAGCGCCCCGCTAACACTCTTCAAAAGAAACCTTGACGAGTGGATGGGAAACAGAAAGTTTACCTCGGGGATCACTTCAGTGGCTCTTCTGGACAGAGGCACAGGGAACTAATCTAAGGGGGTGGCGAAAGCCAACACATTCTGGCTAGGCTTATAAATGCCTTCAGGCAGATAGCCTAGTACCAACCTATGAACCTATGAACCTACTCAAACCTACCGTATGATGAGGGCTTTTCAAATTTCTATCAATGTAATGCACCCAAAAGCTGCACAACACCCTACCAGTCAGGAGGCACTCTGTCAAAAAATGTATAAATAAAGTCATTTACAAAGTTAATTTTTTCAGGGTTTCATGACAGATGTGTAAACTGGTCCTGTAAACTACAAGTGTTTCAGCACACTGACTTAAAATGAGAAATGACTCACAGGTCATTAATATGAAATGAAAACAAAAAGCCTGGTTTCAGTTACATCTGTATTTGTCCAGGTGTTATTACTCATTACTATGCAACAAGTGGAAATGCTTACACTCTAAGATATTGGCTTGCAAACTGTCTCTTGTTATTTGTCTGTTCCTGAAGGCACACATAATACGTAGATATGGTCTTAAAGCAGACAACATGTTTGAATGAAAAGTTGTAAGGCCTCTTTGTGACACAAACTAATGCCGATAGCAACCAAATCAGATAGTACTGGCATTTTTTGTCTTTGTCTACATGAAAAAAGAGACAAACTTGACTGATCTGCAGAAATTCTTTAATCCTCAAATCAAACTGGAGCTAGTGATATTGTCCGTTTCATGAAGCAGTCCTAGAAGACAAATAGACTTTTACAAGTAAACATCAAAGACCCTCTCATACCTCTCAAATGTACACATTTTTCCAGAATGTTCAGATTTTTGCCTCATATTTTTGGTCTGTTTCTCAGAAAAAATGTAGCTTTCTGGCAAATCATTGTGGTTTGAAGTCAGAAAATAATGACAGACATTTGGGTTTCAGACTTCATATCCCATTAGAAAATTCATGCTACTGCATAATCTGTTATTCTATTAATTTTCTAAGTTTATAAGAGCAAAACTTTAAAAGTGCCCCTATTTTGTGCCTTTGTCCCCATTATTTATTGCTTTGCCCATATTTCTTGCTTTAAGAGGCTGAGATGTATGGACCAGCTTCATTAAAAAGAAAATAAATAAATAAATACTTCTAAGGAGACTAGTACTAAAGAAAGAAATCAAGGTATTTATAAACATAAGCTTAAAGATAAGCTATCCCTCTAAGGAAGGTGATAGCTCCTAGAAAAAAAACCTCTATAAAGAAAAAAATTCAAGTCTGAACAAAAGAAAACATTCATCAGTCATAAAATTCATTTGCTGAGGAAGGGTAGATGATCTTGGGATCTCACCCTACGCACCCTCTCAGAATCTGCTTGGGCAACCTATGACAGGTCACAGTTCTGCCACTTCCTGGGTTATGAAGTGTCATTCAAGGGTGAAGCATGTACTGTCAGCAGAAAGTACAGTTGTGTACACTTACCATAAATGTAGATGTTTGAGTGTATTCACTGTTACAGTCATCACCTGTGGGTTATCCCTGCTGTGGAAGCCCTCGGCCGGCGGGGATACCAGAGTCAATTTTTTTTTTTGCGTCGGCTGCCGTCGCCTGTAGTCTGACGTCAGGTCATCAGTGCTATAAAGCAAGGCAGCCAATGTCATTACATCAGCTTTTCTTGCCCTAACCCGTCAGAGGCACAAGGAAATAAGGAAAAGTGGTCCTGGTGGGTAAAAGCCACCATGGGAAGCTTAAGTTCCCCTAGGGGAATATGCTATATGGGGGATGGAGGGAGTGAATACACTCAAACATCTACATTTATGGTAAATGTACACAACTGTACTATGTTCTTTGTGTTTCACTGTTGCAGTCATCACCTGTGGGAGGATTCCCAAAGTTGAGGAGAGGGGTGGAAGGATAGGTTAGAGTCCTAGGCATGGGTCAGCAGGACCTGCAGAACTGCAGAGGCAAACCCTGCCCTAGAGGTAGAAAAAAGAGGTAGGTGGTAATGCTTTGTAAAGGTATGGACAGAGGTCCAGGTGGCAGCTTACAAGATGTCCCTGTTGAGGACTCTTCTGAGGAAGGCTGTGGAAGTGGAGGCTGCCCTAGTGGAATGGGTACGGATAGACTTGGGGGGGGGGTCCCATGTAGTCTGTAACAGAAATGGATACAGTGTGATATCCATTTGGAAATGGTTTGTTTGGAAATGGGCTTCCCCTTTGCCCCAGGGCAAAGCTGACAAGTAGTTGGTCTGTTTTTCTGAATGGTTTAGTATGGTCCAGATAGTATCTGAGTTCTCTGTGCACATCTAGCGAGTGTAGAATTCTTTCCCCCTTGTTTTGAGGGTTGGGAAAGAAGGTGGGTAGGTGTATGGCCTGGTTGATGGTCACATGAGATACCACCTTGGGCATAAAGGAGGGGTTAGTCCTCAGGGAGACCCTGTCTGCATGGAAAATGATGAAGGGCTCAACAGCCATGAGAGCCTGAAGTTCCGATACCCTTCTGGCTGAGGTGATAGCCAGCAGGAAGGCAGTCTTCCAGGAGAGGTATTTCAATTCTGTAGAAGCAGCATTTTCAAAATGAGGTAAGGTTAGTTTTTCTAGAACATAATTCAGGTCACAGGGTGGCATGGGAGGCCTACTGGGAGGTCTGATATTAAAAGCCCCTCTGAGGAATTGCTTAATCAAAGGATGAGAGAAGAGGGGTGGGTCTGAACCGTAATGGGCAGAAATGGCTGAGGCGTGGATTTTAAAAGAGGAGAAAGAGAGGTCACTGTTGAGCAAGTTGGCTAGGTAATCCAAGATAAGAGGGATGGAAGGATGGGAGGTACTGGCCCCTTTGGACTGGTTCCAGGAGCAGAATCTTTTTCATTTCCCTGCATATGATTTTCTGGTGCTGGGCCTTCTGGCCTCAGTGAGGATGTCTAGGATCTATTTGCTTAACAGGGACTCCTTGTTAGCTTTTAAGGTATAAGCCATGCTGAAAGATTGAGAATCTGTAAGTGAGTGCAGTTTTTTCCCCCCTCACCTGAGTCAAGAGGTCTGAAATCAGGCAAAGCTGCTTGGGGGCTGTAAGGTCAGGCTGAACAGTAAAGGGTATCAATGCTGTCTGGGCCAATCTGGAGTGATGAGGATGGCCTTTGGTCTCTCCTCCCTTATTTTGATCAGTACATTGGGAATAAGGGGCAGAGAAGGGAATGTGTACACAAAGAGGGAGTTCCAGGGGAAGGTCAAGACATCCACCTACCATGCTAGGAGGTGATACTCCTTGGTACAGAACTTTTGCAGCCGGTGGTTGAGGTGCGAGGCAAAGAAATCCACTTTCGGAGTCCCCCACTCCTGAGTGATTTGCAGAAATATTTCCCTGTGGAGCTGCTAATTGTGGGGGTCCAGTAAGTTTCTGTTTAGGTGGTCTGCCAGGTTTTTGTTGACCCTGGTAGGTATTGGGCAATTAGGTGTAGGCCCAAGGAGGTGGCTGTAAGCCAGAGACTCATGGCTAACCTGCACAGGGGGCAAGACTGCCCCCCCCTGTTTGTTGATGTACCACATTACTGTGGTGTTGTCTGTTTTATAAGGAGATCCCCTGGACTGAGATGGGGTTTGAAAGATGTTAGAGCCTTTTGTACTGCCATCATTTCTTTTGGATTGATGTGCAAGTGAAGTTGCTGGGTATCCAAAAGTCCTTGGGTGCACCTGCCTGCTAGGTGAGCGCCCCAAGCACTTATTGAGGTGCCGGTGGTGATGGTCTGGCCTGAAGGGCGGAGGATGAAGGGAAGACCCTTGTTCCTGGCACAGGCCTCTGCCCACCAGAGAAACTTGGTCCTTATACATGGGATCAGAGGGAGAGAGGTCTCTAGGGATTGAGAGCACTGGCACAAAAGTTTCTTCAAATACCACTGAAGTTTTCTCATGTGAAGCCCTGCCAGAGGAATGAGAAGGATGCAAGTTGCCATGTATCCCATGTCTTGCAGGAACTTTCTTGCAGTGACATGACTTCAGGAAGCCAGCTGGGTAAAGTAGAGAGGTAGGAAGCTCTGCTTTTCTGGGGATAGGAAAGTCATTTGTGATGCTGTTTCTAGCACCACACCCAAGAAAATGATCTTCCTGGTGGGGTTTTGCTTTGATGTCTTCTCGTTGATAGTGAACCCTAGGGAAGTTAGGAGTGATTTGACAAAGAGAAGGTCCTGGAGCAGCTTTTCTTTGCACTCTGCCTGAATGAGGCAGTCTTCCAGGTAATCTGTATACTTCTGTGTCTGCAGAATGCTATGGCCGGGGCCAAGCATTCGGTAAGTACTCTGGGGTGCAGTAGATAAGCCAAAGGGCAGCGCAGAGAACTGAAAGTGTTATGATCCTGCTCTGAAACGCAGGAATTTCCTGCATGATTCCCTGATGGGGATGTGGAGGTAGGCATCTTTTAGGTCTAGGGTTACTAGCCAAGCATTTTTTGTTAGCATAGGCAGCAGCTGTTGCAAAGTTAGCATTTTGAATCTGGGGACCACCAGGGAGGTGTTCAGAATGGACAGATCCAGGATGGGGAACCAAGTGCCCTCTTTTCTGGGAACAAGGAATGAATAAAAGCCTTTGACTGTTTGATCTGATGGGACAGGTTCCACTGCCCCTGGGATATGAGAGTTTGGACCTGTTTCAGTGGCTCTGCCCACCGATTTGGAGGTAAGTTTGGGTACACTCTTGGAACTGGGAGTTCGCTGAAAGAGAATTTGTATCCCTGAAAAATTATCTTTAAGACCCATTGGTCCTTTGTTACAGAAAGCCAATTGTCTTTGAAGAGGGAGAGCCTTCCTCCTAGTTTTTGATGAGTGAAGGGAGGGCAGAGGTGGAGTCATTGTGAGTTTCTGCCATAGAAGGTTGGCTTAGAACTCCCTGCCTTAGAGATGGAAGTGAACCACTGTTTTCTTCTCTGCAGGCCATGGGATAGGGGCCTGGATGGTCTGTACCTGCAGGGCTTACCTTGGCCATGTCTGCTAGATGCAGGGAAAACCCAGTGCTTAGAGGGAAAGTTCTAGCTGAATCTGAGAGGTTGAACCTGAAAGAAATCTTTTGTTGTTTGCATAGATTTTGCTTTGTCTTCCATCTTTTTAAGCACCTCTTCTGCTTTTTCCCCAAACAAGTGCTCCTTATCTAGTGGTGCATCAATAAGTTTAGACTTGACATGATCAGGGAAAGGTTGTTCCTTCAGCCATGCATGTCTCCTAATAACAGATCCTGTCACTGCTGCCCTGCTAGAGGCTTCTAGGGTATCATATCCTCATTGTAATGAGTGTTTGGCTACTTGACAAGCATAGTGAAGTAAATCTGCTAATTCTTTTAAATTGGCACAGTCAGGAAAGGTATCAATCTTCTGTTTTAATAGTTCCAAAGTGTGTTGTTGATATTTTAACATATGGAACTGACAATTGAGTGCTCTGATGGCTAAGGCTGCGGAGGTTTATACGTTTTTACCCCATCTGTCTAGAGCTCTGGAGTCCTTGTCAGAAGGAAGGGGATTCTTGGCAGAAATAGTCAGCTCCTTTAGGTCCCTGTGTAATGACCTCTGGGTCTGCAGCAGGATTCCTGTACAGGTATTTGTGATAATCCGGTACTTTGTAATACCTGTCAGGATTACTGGGAGCAGGAGGGATGGCGTCAGGGCCAAAGCTGGATTCATGGAAAACATTATCCACCACTTCTAAAATAGGGGGAATGGCCACAGGTCTGTGCTGGGGCAGGTCCAGAAACTTTCTAAGTCTTTTCCTAGACTGTGGGAAGTCCTGAGGTTCCCATTGGAAATGTTCCCTGATGGAGTGATGGGTTCCCCAAAGGAAAGGTCCTCTGGAGGGGAAGCAGAAGGGATGGATTCCTCTGCATCTAAATCCTCATAAGCAGTTAAGGGATGCTGTTCCTCTTCAAAAACTGAATAGCCAGATTCCTCAGAATCCTGTTCTGTCATAATTTCTGGAGAAGGGTGCATTTTCCTTTAAGAAGTTGTGGCATGACTACCCTGGATAAGAGAGATGAGATCCTCCGCCATCTTAACCATTTGTGCTTGGGGTGGTGGAGCAGTAGCAAGATGGTGGCTAGAAGCAGATTTTCTAGGAGTGGTCTGGCTTCTAGGCTTGACAGAATCCATCGGTCTGAGAGAAACAGTAGTCGGATGCGAAGACGTCATTTTTTTGTCTAGATTCGGTAGTGCAAAATGCTTCCTTGGAAGCCGGTGCCTGTGTTGCGGCTCCGGACCCAACCGAGGCAGAGACAGCCAAAGGCTTGGAAGATGAAGAAGCTTTCTGTGGCATACCAGACTCCTAAAAGGATCTCAGTAGAGGCCTGCGTAGATATCGAATCGGGCATCAGGGACTGCAAAAGCGCCGCACTGAATTCCTGAGAACTGACGATCTGCTTAGTGGTAGCATCATCGGAAGGCTTAGCCTTGTGTGGTCTGTCTCTAGCTTTATATCTACGTTTTTTCAGAATGTCCGCAGATTGTTGGCTGACGGATGCCATATCAGAATGCAAATACAGAACACGAAAATAACTGTCTACAAAAAGAGCTCTCCGGCGAATGGTTCTCGCATTAAAGATGGCAAAGAACCGGCAACAGGTGACGTTGTGGTCTGGGCCTAAACAAGTGATGCATTAAGAATGGAAGTCTCAGTGTGGGATCTGCTTTCCACAGGCGAGACAATTGTTAACTTTTTCAGACATCGGTTAGTCCAAGAAAAAAGGATCCCCAATGGGGTACTTAGCTTTAGATGTTTTCAGCTGAAATTCAACTTCTGGTAGCGACCAACTGGCACTCGTGCAAACTGCTTCTACTATGGGCTCCACAGCAAGAAAGACTGATGTAATGATGTTGGCTGCCTTGCTTTATAGCACTGTCGACCTGATGTCAGACTACAGGCGACAGCAGCCAACGCAAAAAAATTTACTCTGGTATTCAGGCCGGCCAAGGGCTACCTCAGCAGGGATAACCCACAGGTGATGACTGCAACAGTGAAACATGAAGAACATCACAACTCTGCCTCAAATTCAAAGCAGAATATGAATAAGCAGATTGGGATTTTGAAATCTATGAATACTTGTAATTGCAGACAATCCCAATAATTACATTTATAGGTATATTTATGTATTTAGATACATAAATATAAAAACATACATATATGCATGCATATGTAAAAAAGGCCCTACATTATTATCTGGGGGAGGCTCAGTGTATGTCAGGAACCGTTTCTCTGCTAAGTACTTTTTCTCTTCCCAAACACAGAGCTAAAATATCTCCATCAATGTGAGTACAGCTTAATCTCATCCTCCTTCTTCATGCACAAAAGAATGGAACAGTTGTCCAGTATGACCAGAAGTGTAGTCTTCTAGAACAGTAGGACACAAACTCTATCTCATTTATTCCGAGTTAGCCTTTTAAGAAATGTATAAACTTGCAAGACAATTATGTCTTTGGCAGTCCAGTGATTACTTTGTTCAGTGTGCACTTGTGCAAGCTCCAAAAATCTGACATTAGCAACTGTTCAGGTGCTTACAGTGTCACAGACTGGAATACTGACTATACTAAAACTTTGTCTCAGTTCTTCAATGGCTGTATGCAAAGTAAAAAGTTCATGGCACACACATTCATCCATTTTGGGTAAGCATCTTCTTAAAGCAGAATTTTTTTTTGAATATCAACTCTAGCACAGTCCACTCACAGGTTAGACCACATCTTTTTCAGGCCATTCCCCAGAGGTGTAAAGATGCATTTGGGAGTTATTTACTGTTCACTTAATATTCATCTTACAACTTTCTACAGCCTGAAGGATGCAGGTGATTACTAATGACATAAGTCAGTTGAGGGACTTACCTGTCTCTTTACTATCATATGCTTCAGGAACCATGGACTCTAAATTCTTGTTAGTAAGTTCAACCATTCTACAAGGAAGTGTCTACTGTAAGTGCCTTTTAAATTCATATGAAAGATAAAATAATAACCTAGCAACAGGTATGGACAAAAAGTCCACTGACCTACAGAAAACTGGCAATGGTCTACTACCAGGAAAATCTGTATCCATTCATCTATCCATTTGCTATACTGCTTGTTCTTGTGACAGCTTTGCTATTAAAAAGCTGAGTAGGATACATCAGACTGTCCTATCTCCAGCATCAGTCTCTAGTTCATTCTGCATGATTCCCTGTCTTGTATCTGCCTTGGAGCTTCTGCCTAGTGGGCTGTGCCTGGTACACCTCAAGTGGGAGATACCAATAGGGCTTTCTCACAAGGTGCTAGAACCACATTAGCTAACTTGTCTCAACCTAGAGAAGCAATGCCTGTATTGAAATAGAGCCTCCATGACTGCCTAAAATCCCCATTTTATCTTCTACAGAAAGCTGTTCTATCCTACAAAGGTACATCACTTCTACCACTTGTATTTGTGATCTCACCCATTAGGTCGGTACCCAAAGCTCACACCACTGGTGAGGATGGGAACAAGAGCTGATGTGTAAACTGACAGCTTCATCCCATGACTCAGTTCTTGCTTCATAGGTTCATAGGTTCATAGGAAGGTACTAGGCTATCAGCCCAAGGGCCTACGTTAGCCTAGCTTACGCCACCCAAGAAAGTTATTTTCCTGTACAACTAACGAGCAGAGACACAGAAGTGATCCAGGGGTGTATTTCCTATCCACTCATCAAGATTTTTCTTGAAGAGTGCTAATGAAGAACTTTGCTTGACATAGATGGGTAGCCTGTTCCAGAGTATGGGAAGTCTCTGGGACTGGAATCTATCCCTCCAGCATGTCCTGTTTATTGTGGTGACTAGGTTTAGGTCCATAGAGCGTGTATCCAGCATTGCTGTATTTTTCTACCTTATTGTCATCGCGCCCTACTGGATGCGTTTATGTTTCAAGCCACTAGCACACTTCAGCATTCAGATCTTAGGGTTCTCACTGCTTTTATTTGTTTAAGCATAGCATTGCCAATTTAATAGCTATTGGTTTTAAAACTATTGGTTTTAAACTAACTATTATATAAGCACTTTTTGCAGTTTTTTGAATTTTGCTGTGCTAGACGCCAAAAGCCGCTTACCCTTTCTAATTACACCTACAATAAAGAAGATAAAGAATTTATCCTTTGCTGCCAACAATTTCTTTCTTGAACAGTGACTTTAGGAACTGCATTTTGGAACAGTAACCGCATTTTATTTTACCTATAGACTACATCGTGGTGAGATCAGGTTTCTGCTTTCTACAGTACACCATAGAGCGTGTAGCTTGGAGGGATTGGGATTTCATTAGGTGTAGCATGTCCAACAGCTCTGGGTTTGACATAGCTTTATATGTTAGGCAGAGATCACCTTGGAGTAGGCGATATGCTATAGAGTAAAGCTGGAGTTTTTTGAGGCGGTCAGTGTAGGGCATTTGTTTGAGGCCAGTAATCCTCTTTGTGAGGTACTTCTGTGGCCTTTCCAGCTGCTGCAGATGTCTTGTGAGGTACATTCCAAAAGGGGCATTGTACTCTATAATGGGTCTAATGAGTGTCGAGTAGAGGGGAACAATGACCTCGTTTTTCCTGGATGAGAACCCTTTTATGATGAGGTGTACCACGTAGAAGGAGTTCCTGACTACTGTGGTGATGTGACTATCAAAGGAGAGTCTACTGTCCTCCTGGGTCCCAAGGTCTCTTATCACGCATTCAGTGTTAAGTAGGTTGCTGCCTATGTGGCAGATCATGGGTTCATTACAACAGTATGGTACAGCAGCTGTAATACTGCTGCCACTAAACCCACCCACTGATCATTCTCCTCTACCTTTACTTGAAAACAAGACCACAGGACACCAAAATTCCTCTGCTTAAGGTAGCTTACCCTCCCCATTGAAATCCCACCTGGAACTGGTTAATAATCTTTTGTCTCCTGATTGATTGCCTACATAGGATACAGCTCCCTCAGACCCCCAATATAGGATAAAGCAGTATCAGAAAAGGAATGAACGAATGAATGAATAAAAAAGGAACAGTAGTAATCTTATTTTGACAGTCTCAGCATTCACTATCATTATAATCATCATTTTCAGGAAGGTCCATATTGCACTTTCTGTGAAGCCATTAGATGAAGTAAATTGAAGGTCATGCTGCTTAACACTAGGAGGTCATGCTGCTGAATGCTAGGAGCTTTAACCTAAAAATGCACTCACTGGAGGTTCTCCTCACACTTGAAGATACTGATGTCTGTGTGGTCGCTGAAACTTGGTTCAGGGCTGCGGAGAGCATCCCTGCCTTACCAGGCTATACCTCATTCCACACTTTCTGACCCCAAAACGAGCTTGGAAAGACTAAGGGTGGTGGAGTCTCTATCTTCATTAAGGACAGGCACACCTCCAGACTGGTTTACCAGCATGACACACTAGAATTACTCCAGGTGCAACTGACAGTTGGCAAGACACCCATCCAAGTTATAGCCAGCTATAGACCCTCATCCATGACTCAGGACACGCGCTCCTCCTACCTGGACCTACTTGACTCCATCAAGGTACCCTTAAACAGCCTGATCCTTGGTGACTTCAACTACCCTACCATAGACTGGGTGAACTATTCCTGCACTAATGCACTTACCCAACGATTCCTTGACTTAATCAATTCTAACACACTAGACCAGCTCTTCTCATACCCCACAAGAGGAGATAACAATCTGGACTTAGTTCTCACCAACATGGGTGACTGCTGCATCATAGTATGTTCTTCCCTGGTGAGATCAGATGATTGGTCTGTCTCATTCAAAGTTTCTATCCCACCCAACCCCCTCTCCCCCAGCTGCAACCAGGCTAAAATACTTCTCATAAGCTGTCTACAAGCTCCTAAGGGAGGGTATCAGTAGCTTCACACCACTGCCCCCCTCACAGGTTGCAGACACCTATGCTGAACACGCCACTGCAGTATATAAGCACCCGTACAGCTGCATGGACTCAGCCATACCCAAAAGAACTAAAACCTGCTCCTCAAGGAAACATAAACCTGTCTGGTGGACATCCACTATCAACAGGCTTTATAACAAAAGGAAGAAACTGTTGTCCAAGGATAAAAAGGAGCAAATTCCAAATTGGAAAAACTCCCTCCTCAGCCTCAACAAGCAAAATAGATCACTAGTGAAAACCTCCAAAGCCAATTATGAATTGAAACTAGCCTCTGAAACAAAGGGAAACCACAACACCTTCTTCGGTTACATCAGGAACCTCCATGGCAAGGCCCAGGTTTGTTGCAAATTAGTACTTAACGGTACCATTTACACTGATCCTGTTGACTTAGCCAACCTGCTTGCTGATAGGTTCAGTGAAAACTTCACCCCCCTGTCCTCCCCAAAGGCCCACTCAACATTCCCGATACTTGTCCTGCACCTCACATCTACATAGACCAAGTGTTAAAGGCCCTATCCACGGCAAGGAACATGGCAATCTCAAGCACTGACCACCACCTAATTCGGATTCATCAGGGCACATATTGCCTGTTGTCACTAGTTACTCAGGTTGACAACAATCTTACATTCAACCATCATGAATATAATGCCCCATTTGATTGCTCAGAGGTGATCTGTGTCTCGCCTACAAGGCAATATCAGACCCTGCCCTACTAGAGATGCTCCATATCTGTACTCTAACTCCTTGTGCATTACCTGCTTGAAAGGCCTAAATCTAATAAGTGACATCAACAAAACCTGCTGGACAAACAGGTTTGTCTCCCAGAGGCTGCCCCGTTTCTGGAATAGACTTCCCATACATGTCAAACACAGTACCTCGCTAACCCTCTTCACGTGCAACCTTGATGAGTGGATGGGAAACCCCAACTTTTCCCCAGGAGTTACACCTTTGTCCCATATTGACAGGGGCAACAGGTGCTGACTGAGGTTTCTTTTTTGGGGATATACACTTGGTTAGGCTTGTAAGAGCCCCAGGACCATTAGCCTATAACCTCCTATGATCCTATGAAGTGGTTCAATAGTCATATGATACATTCCAATTCTTTTCATAAAGTGTGCAAATTTCACACTGATAGAAAAGAATGCATTATTTTTTGGAATTCTGAGTATACTAAAACTTTGCCTCAGTTTATCGACAGTTGCAAGCAAAGTAGCAATATTAATGGCATACATATTCCTCCACTTTGAATGAGCATCTGTATAAACATTTGTTTTCAGTAGGACACAAGTGCAATGTTTGTTGAAAACAATGACCTTCTTGGGTTGTTTTGCCTACCTAAAAACTAGAACTACTAAATAGTATTCAATGCATGACAAATGAATAGGTAAGAAAATTAGATTAGACCAGCACCCTATTCAGTAGGCAGCGAAGCTGTAAGCAATGCAAATCTATAATCACAGGCTTCTCTGCAAAAGACAGCAGAGATAAAAAGCCCAAAATAATGGCCAATTGCTAAGGCACTAAAAACAGAAACACAGCAATGAAACATGGTCTGCAACAACAGCTCTACAATAACAGTACACACACCACAGAGAAAGGCGAGAGAGAGAGAAAGAAGACTGAAACTTTCAAATATTTCAATGGAAATGTAGAATATGAAGACAGCATATTTTAAGGGTTATAGTCTAAACAGTGCAGGAATAGTCAAGAGACAATAGGAGGAAGGATTTTTTTTTCATTATCTAGAGGAAGTTATGTGGAAATATCTAAGTATACAGAACTCAGTAAAGCTGGAGGAATTTATGTTCCATGGGACCAATCAAAAGACAGTTGTTACAAAGATAAGAAAGAGTGTGTACAGCTAATCAGCTAGGACTGAGAGTTTGTCAGTAAGCAGGTAAGTGATTGTAATGTGTAGGATTAAATAAGTGGCTCAATCAGGATAATAAAGTAGGGTCATAACAGTTTGACTAGTTCCTAAATCAAGCATTACTGGTTTACATCCTGTATGCACAGGTTAAAAAAAAAACTACAAAGCAAAGAGTAGCAAACCATACATGAATTATGGTGTTGACGTCTGTAACATGGTGGGCTCATTCAATTAAAAATGAATGATGTGGCTGTCTTGAACCACAGTGACTCAAGTCTCCCAATCAGTGGACAACAAGGAATAATGATGTTGCAGGACAAAGCAGCACAAAAGAAGTATGGGAAAAAATTAAATGAATTCATTTTAAAATTAACGCAGTGCTTTTCTATACCACCACAATTGTCCTGTTATGGAGGTAAACTATATCTGATAAGTGAAATGAAAAGTGTTAACACCCACCACATCACTGGGTAGAAAGCTAGCAGTCTGTTATGACTGTCTGTAAGCTGCATGAAACATAATCTAATAGGTGACTACAGTTGAGTTATGTGGCTCAGTGGAGTGAATGACTTGAGATGCACCTCCCTGGACTACATGAAAAGAGACATGGAAGAGCTCTCGGATCATGTGGCCCAGGCAGGTATGACCCTAGCCCTGAGTAGCATCCTGCCTTCTCCCAGAATGATACCACAGTATAAGGACAAAATGATTGACTTCAACAATTGGCTAAGCTTCTGGTGTCATTCAAAGGGGATCCAGTATCTGTCTGCCTGGGAAGACATGATCAAAAAACCATGATGCTTTGCCTAAGATGGTCTGCACCTGTCACCTCTGGGATTCAGGTTACTGGCTAAAGCTCTTACCACCCCTGTAGTGCCTTTTTTTAGGGAAGGTTCAACGGACAAAACCACCATCGTAACAGATACAAGCATGCAAAATCTGAAGGTAATGCTACTCAATGCTAAAAGTCTAAACCTCAAAATGCACTCTCTCGATGCACTCCTAAAAATGGAGAACATCGATATCTGTGCAGTAACTGAGACTTGTTTCAAGGCTCCAGAGAGCACCCCTGCAATACCAGGCTACAACTTTTACCACACTTTTCAGCCACAAAACCAAGACCAAAACACTAAAGGTGGAGGAGTGTCCATATTCACCAAGGATATTCATACCTCCAGGCTAGTTGCCCAACACAATGCATCTGAAATTTTCCAGGTGCAACGAACACTAGGTAAGACTGCAATCCAAATTGTAGCTTGCTACAGATCCCCCACCATGCCCCAAGATTCTCACTACACCTTTCTAAACATACTGGAAAATATTAAGATACAACCAAACACCCTAATACTGGGTGATTTCAACTACCCTGCCATTAACTGGGAAAACTACTCAGGTACCAACTCCTTTTCCCAACAGTTCTTGGAATACATAAATTCCATTGCCCTGGATCAACTAAACCATTGTCCCACCAGGGGCTCCAATATCCTAGACCTGGTCATTACCAACATGGGAGATAGATGCTCCACACCAGTGGTCACCCCCTCATTGGTCAAGTCTGACCATAAGCAAATCACCCTTGACATCCACATCCCACCCCCAGCCCCCAGTAAGGAAACCTCCTTAAAAAACTTCTCCAAAGCCAACTTCATGCTACTGAAGTCAGAAGTGACAAACTTCATGACACCCATGCAGACGGGATCTGAAAGTTCGACTGCAGAAACTTACACTAAGGCACTGTACGAGCACATCCAATTGTGCATGAATCGTGCCATCCCAAATAGAACCAAGATGCTCACCTCCAAAAAAAGAAAGCCAATCTGGTGGTCCCCTGCTATAAACAAACTATACAACAGAAGGAAGAAACTGCTGCAGAAAAGAGGAAAATCCCAGGATGCAATAAACTCCCTCACCAGCCTCAGTAAGAAGCAGAGATCCCTCATAAAATCCTCAGAAGCTAGTTACGAAAATAAAATTGCCAAAGATTCCAAAGACAACCACAAGGCATTCTATAGTTATGTCAAGAATCTAAATGGCAATGCTCAGATCTGCTCTGAGCTTCAACAGAATGGCATTAAATATACTGATCCCAAGGATATTGCCAATATCCTGGCAGATCGATTTAGTGCCATTTCTACCCCACTCTCACCAGCTAAAAGACCCATCTCAATACCAAAAGATTGCCAAACTCTGGTAATCACGGCCACACAGGTAGAAACCACACTCTCCAAAGCTAAGAATACAGCATCCATAGGACCACATGACATCCCAGGCTGTGGACTACAAGAACTACAAAATTAACTGCTACCTCACCTAAGAGTCATGTTTAATCATAGCCTCACCTCAGACTTCATGCCCACTGAGTGGCGCACAGCCACAGATATCCCACTCCACAAGGGGGGATCCAGCTTGGATCCCGGGAACTACAGTCCCATCAGTCTGACGAGCCTGATCTGCAAGGGCATGGAACGCATTTTCATGGAACTTATAAACAAAGACACTGGCAACCTTCAAACACTGGACCCCACCCAGTTTGGGTTTGTGAAGGGCCGATCTTGTCTCCTGAACCTGATTGACTTCTTCGAATCAGTCTCCAGAGCTGTGGATGAGGGTAAGGCGGTCCACACAGCCTATATAGTTTCATAGTATCATAGTTTCATAGTATAGTACTAGGCTATCTGCCCTAGGGCATTTATAAGCCTAGCCAAAGTGTATGTGGCTTTTGCCACCCCATGTAATGATACAAAAGTGTACAATTTAAATTAAATTTAGTTTACTGTGCCTCTATCTAGCAATGACACAGAGATGACCCCCGGGGTAAACCTACGATCACCCATCCATTCGTCCAGATTTCTAGAAGGTCTTTCTAACCACTTTGGCGACATGGGTGTCAAATGAGAGGTCACTGTCAACTTGGGTCCCCAGGTCTCTGATTACTTTTTCCGTTCCTGGACCTCGCCAAGGCCTTCGACACCATCCCCCACTCTAGAATCATAGATATACTTACTAAGCTGGGCATAAATCCCTACATCACTCGATGGGTTGCCAACTGGCTTACTGACAGAACCCACACTGTAAAAGTAGCTGACTTCAAATCCAGCTCTAGACAAGTGACAAGTGGAGTACCTCAGGGTTCAGTCCTGGGACCACTCTTGTTTGGCATCTACTTCTCTGAAGTACAGGCCAACACTAAGGGACTCTGGCTAACAAAGTTCGCAGATGACTGCAAACTGGGAGCCATTATTGAATCCCCAAATGATGTGGATATTCTACAAAAGGGCCTTACAGAAACAGATGCTTGGTGCCAGAGCCATGGGCTCAAGCTTAATGCCAAGAAATGTATAGTTATCCCCTTTGGAAAAAAACATGTACCTATGAATTACCACATAGGTGGCAGTACACTAAATATCGAAAGTGTGATGACAGACAGGGACACAGTTGGACATTGGTCTCACTTTCCATAACCACATTGCCACAACAGTCAGGAAATCCTTCTATGTGGCACACCTCATCACTAAGGGCTTTTCATCCAGAAAAAGGAGGTCATTGTCCCACTGTAGTCATCCGTCATCAGACCCATTATAGAGTATAATGCCCTGTTTGGTATGTACCTCACAAGACATCTGCAACAGCTGGAAAGGCCACAGAAATACCTCACTAAAAGAATCACAGGCCTAAAGCAGATGACATGCTGACCGTCTAAAAAAACTCCAGCTATACTCTGTGGCATATCGTCTACTCAGAGGTGATCTCTGCTTAACATACAAGGCCATGTCAAACCCTGAGCTGTTGGACATGCTCCACTTAAAGAAATCCCAATCCCTTAGAGCCACACACTCCAGGGATCTAAACCTTGTCATCACAATGAACAAAACATGCTGGAGGGATAGGTTCCTGACCCAGAGACTCCCCATACTCTGGAATAGACTGCCCATACATGTCAAGCCTCCTTGGCCCTCTTCAAAAGGAACCTTGATGATTGGATGGGAGATAGGAAATGCTAAACCTAGGGGAAGAAGTCCAGTAAATAGTCTACCACGGAAGAACCCTAATGAAATTTGCTGACAATTGTAAGATGGATGTAGTTACTAAGGTAATAAATGATAATAACACTCTTTAAAAAGAAATTAATAAGAGTTAACATGTGATGCACCGAAAAGGGACTCAAAATAAATGCCAAGAAATGCAATATCATCTTGTCCAGGAAACAGAAAATTCCTACAACTTATTGCATCAATATAATCCAATTATCTAATGAGAAAGATATCAGGGACTTGGGCGTATGGGTTGACAGCTCCCTCTCCTTTGATTGTCATGTAGTGACCATGGTTAGAAAATCCTTCTACATCTCACAACTGATCAACAAAGGCATCTTTTCTGAAACCAGGGATGTTATTGTTCCACTATACTCTGTTTTGGTCAGACCCATTATAGAATATAATTAACCCTTTGTCATACATCCCACTAAACAAATTACAACACTTGAAAAAACAAAGAGGTTCCTAAGGAAAAATGTCTAATCACAAAAATCTTAGCTATCAGGAGAAGTCAGAATCCCTGTCACTGTAATCTCTGACATATATGCTCATGAGGGAGAGACCTGTGCCTTGCTTACCATGCTCACAGGGATCCTACTATCTGTGACTTCCTTTTTATCAAGAAATCAAACAGTGTATATCAGGAAAGCAATAAAACTAAATGGAGGGATAGATTCTTCACTCAGCACCTCCACTCACTCTGGAACAGGCTCCCCTTGCACGTCAAGCAGAGTGATTACCTGTCCACCTTCAAACACAGCTTAGCGAATTGGATGGGTACTCTAAAATACATTCTGAGACTTAGAGACTTTATCCTCCTTGAAAAGGCTGCTAAAGCCTAAGGGTGGCTATTAGCAAGGCATGCATGGCCTCTGCTTAAATAGCCTTGTATTGCTTATATTTCCTGCAAAAGAGGTTTGACCTGCAAGGTTCATCACACATATAACTAAAAATCAAACAGCAAAGAAAACATGAAGGGCCTGTCTTCTGAGAATTATTAACATTTACTATATACATACAAATCATACCAAAATGCATTCAATGCTACATAAACTCAAAGGGATAAGACAGAATATGGTGGAGTTCACTGGAAAACAATGAAATATTTGCATTAACAGCTGACAAGCATCTCCTTAACACAGTTAGTGTGCACAGAAACATTAGTGCATGGCAGCCACACCACAGACCACAGAACTACAATGGTGATACCATATGGTAGAATTAGGGGACATTTTTGTGTGTCATGGTTGGTGGTAGTTGTGAGGGGTTGGACGTTTACACTTAAGCAAAAAGAAAACAAAAAAATGCCTGTATGTGAAGAGGAAATGAATAAAAAACAATAGCATACCTCTCAACTGTACAGATTTTTGCAGCAAGTCCAGATTTTTGCTTCATATTTTTGGTCTATCCCTCATACAATTTGTGGTTTTCTGGCAAATCACTGAGGACTGAAGTCACTAAATAATGAAATTCATTTGAGTTACAGACTTCATATCATTCAGAAAATGCATGTTACTGCAAAACCTGTCATTTTAGCAACTTTCTATGTTTATAAGAGCAATACTTAAAATCTGTCCCTATTTTTGAGCCTTTGTCCCCCAAATTTTAGGCTTTGTCCAGAGTTCTTGCACTAAGAGGTTGAGAGGTATGATGTACATCATTGTAACTCATGGATTACAGTAAACCAGTTCACTGAACGATAACATTCCTCATGATGTCTTAATAAACAGAACAATAAAACTCTACAATTAAACAAGTGTGTGTTTTATAAATTCCAGGCTTGAAATTGCAAAGTCAAGCACTTTTCTATCACAGCAGCAAAAATGCATTTCCTTATGGACTGTGGATAAAAGGACCCGAGTTATGAAGAGAGGCTGGAAGTTTTGTCTCTGTATTTAGCATCCTACAGAGATCTGAACCTACTTTAGCAAATAAAAAAAATCATGGTGGAGAAACAGGTTTGTCAAGCAATGACTACCCCTTCTCTGGAATAAAATCTCTCTCTAGATCAAGCAATGTGACACACTATCTTCCTTTAAGAAATAATTAGAAAATTGGATGGGTATTCTTAAATCCCCCAGTATATCTGATTCATTACTCCTTGCAAAACTAGGTAAGGTCTACAGGTGGGTACTGGCAAGGCAAAAATGGCCAAATGACCCACTTGCCTTAAAAATTCTAGGATTCTGTGAGTCTATGATTTAACCCCAATCCTCAAAACTTGAAACAGTATTTAAATGAGTTTTCAAGAAAATGGTAGATATGTCATTAGTTCATATCCTGTGGAACAATGTTCCAGAAAG